>NC_064927.1:487957041-488260071 GCF_023897955.1 Schistocerca gregaria
AAAGGATCCATACCCACATTTGCCTCAAGTGATTTAGGGAAACCACGGAAAGCCTAAATCAGGATGACAGGACGCGGGATTGAACCATCGTCCCCACGAATCCGAGTCCAGTGTGCTAACCACTGAGCCACCTCCCTCGGTAGCTTATATGTCTGGACTGTATACTTGAATACAGCGCAAGTGTGTAGGAACAATATCCTTTCGATCTCAGAGAGGACGTCGAAGAGTGACTGAATAGTCACGACTGTTAGATTGAGTAGAGAGCGAAACACAAATGTTGGAAAACAGGCACTCGAAGGAAAGCGCCACACCTCTCTTCAGTATGAGATCAGAAAATATTAAAAATCGTGTTTCAGGACATGGACATAAATAACGACGGTTCTTCAGCTCCACGCGTATCTGCAGTACCGATAGTTAATTTCAAAGAACCTTGACTCTTACTTGAAGTTGCAAAACTGGGCAAAACCAAAACTTTATTTCCCCAGAAAGATAACTATTTAGGGGCTACAATTAAACATATATAACACGAACAGAAAAATTATATTTTTCTTTAATCAAAGTAACCTACCTTGGATTTAATGATTCTCTCACAAACTCGAGGGGAGCGGTCAGTGAGTTTTTGTAGGTATTGTGAGTCTATACTACACTACTGGAAATTGAAATAAGAACACCGTGAATTCATTGTCCCAGGAAGGGGAAATTTTAATGACACATTCCTGGGGTCAGATACATCACATGATCACACTAAGAGAACCACAGGCACATAGACACAGGCAACAGAGCATGCACAACGTCGGCACTAGTACAGTGTATATCCACCTTTCGCAGAAATGCAGGCTGCTATTCTCCCATGGAGACGATCGTAGAGATGCTGAATGTAGTCCTGTGGAACGGCTTGCCATGCCATTTCCACCTGGCGCCTCAGCTGGACCAGCGTTCGTGCTGGACGTGCAGACCGCGTGAGACGACGCTTCATCCAGTCCCAAACATGCTCAATGGGGGACAGATCCGGAGATCTTGCTGGCCAGGGTAGTTGACTTACACCTTCTAGAGCACGTTGGCTGGCACGGGATACATGCGGACGTGCATTGTCCTGTTGAAACAGCAAGTTCCCTTGCCGGTCTAGGAATGGTAGAACGATGGGTTCGATGACGGTTTGGATGTACCGTGCACTATTCAGTGTCCCCTCGACGATCACTAGAGGTGTACGGCCAGTTTAGGAGATCGCTCCCCACACCATGATGCTGGGTGTTGGCCCTGTGTGCCTCGGTCGTATGCAGTCCTGATTGTGGCGCTCACCTGCACGGCGCCAAACACGCATACGACCATCATTCGCACCAAGGCAGAAGCGACTCTAATCGCTGAAGACGACACGTCTCCATTCGTCCCTCCATTCACGCGCCTATCACGACACCACTGGAGGCGGGCTGCACGATGTTGGGGCGTGAGCGGAAGACGGCCTAACGGTGTGCGGGACCGTAGCCCAGCTTCATGGAGACGGTTGCGAATGGTCCTCGCCGATACCCCAGGAGCAACAGTGTCCCTAATTTGCTGGGAAGTGGCGGTGCGGTCCCCTACGGCACTGCGTAGGATCCTACGGTCTTGGCGTGCATCCGTGCGTCGCTGCGGTCCGGTCCCAGGTCGACGGGCACGTGCACCTTCCGCCGACCACTGGCGACAACATCGATGTACTGTGGAGACCTCACGCCCCACGTGTTGAGCAATTCGGCGGTACGTCCACCCGGCCTCCCGCATGCCCACTATACGCCCTCGCTCAAAGTCCGTCAACTGCACATACGGTTCACGTCCACGCTGTCGCGGCATGCTACCAGTGTTAAAGACTGCGATGGAGCTCCGTATGCCACGGCAAACTGGCTGACACTGACGGCGGCGGTGCACAAATGCTGCGCAGCTAGCGCCATTCGACGGCCAACACCGCGGTTCCTGGTGTGTCAGCTGTGCCGTGCGTGTGATCATTGCTTGTACAACCCTCTCGCAGTGTCCGGAGCAAGTATGGTGGGTCTGACACACCGGTGTCAATGTGTTCTTTTTTCCATTTCCAGGAGTGTATATCACACACCGGATACATCTGTCCATTTCACCCCGAACCATTCCAGTAGAATTTTGGTCGTGGCTTTGAAATAGCAAAACGTGTGTTTCACTACCTTATATATTTTCGTTGATACCGCATATCTCTTACAGATCGCTGAATGATGTTTTGGCTCATTATCCTGTTTTAAAATGAACACAATAGACATAGTATAGTATGATACTGACGCATGAGGCGGTAATCCTTCTGTCCAATACAACCTTCTGTTTTCACAATGCTGCCAACTCGATTTCCAGCAAAACACCTCCAAACGATAATTCAGCTCTCACAATGTTTAACTGTAGGTGGAATGCACTGCTGGGCCACCCTTTCTCCTTCAGCTCGATGAACAAATGGCTTCCTTCTGGTACTACAAATCTTGAATTTAGATTTATCTGTAAATAACACTTCTTCACACTCTGCATATGTCCATTTACTATATTTCCTACCCGTTAGAATTTCTTATTTTTATTTGTCGGGTTCAAATGGGGTGCTCTCAAGCCAACATCAGCCAGTCTCTCTTTTACTGTTGCAACAGGTATGTTTTTCTTTTTCATTTCTACCATTTCTTCGAGAATTTCTACTGCTGTTTTGAAACCACTTCTCTTACTAGTAATTCTGGTGAATTTTCCATCTCTTAATTGTCGTGATAAGTCCTTACTGCTACTTGTTGTCTTTTGGCAGCGAAGGGTGCGTTGGCCGGCCGTTGTGGCCCAGTGAGGAACTGCCCGACCGCTACGGTCGCAGGTTCGAATCCTGCCTCGGGCATGTATGTGTGTGATGTCCTTAGGTTAGTTAGGTGTAAATAGTTCTGAGTTCTAGGGGGCTGATGACCTCTGATGTTAAGTCCCATACTGCTCAGAGCCATTTGAACCATTTTGAACCATTTGAAGGGTGCGTTGTATTTGCTTGTCTGAGTGCTACAATTGCAGTACGTATGTCGTTTGTCTACGCATCTACGCATAACTCTCCTCTCTTGGAACGATAATAAGCATTTGCTCACTGTCGACTGTCATTAAGGAACTGAAGTGCAAGAACCATACCGTAAATATGATACCACTGGCTGAAGTGCACTGCCGACTTTGTATGTACAAAAAACATTTCTAGATAGTACCGCATGTAGATGAAAACAAATGTATAAACCTGACATGTTTACCATTGCGTACTATTGCTTTGCTTACTCAACCGTAGCCATAGTGTTATATGGTATCTAGAGGTAATTATTTGCCAGTTATTACATTTATTGTGGTTAATTAGTAGTAGTGTATATGAGATCGCACAAACTCAGACACACATGTTCCATTTGCTCCCACTTCCCAAGATCCATCCACGAATGGAATGGAAAGGGATCCTTTACCATTCACTTCACAGTGATCCGCAGACTATAGATGTATATGTTGGTTCCAGAGTTATGCTTGACACCGAAGTTCCTACACCACACGTAGGGCCACGTTAATTGTCACAATAGAGAAGATATTCTGCAAATGCGGTAGCCATCTTTAAAGAACGTAATTTGTACTTTGTAACTTACTGTATTACCAAAAATTCAAACATTTAATTGCCTTTTACAGTCGGCTAGGATATGAAAACTAAAACTGCATTTCACCCAGATATGACAGGAAATTAGTCTATTATCAATAATGCAACAGAAGACTGAACAATTACATCTCAGCTAATCTTGATTGGAGAATTAATGATACGTGACGGTAGCTACTCACGTGTTTAAGTACTTGCGAGCAATAAGTGATATGAAATGAAGTGGATACCATAAAGTGGAATGACGCGAAACGATAATTGCAGTTGGAGTGCTATAAGCGCCGGACGCTGATTTAAAAAAATCTTACAAACCACTTCAGAACTTTGTAAGCACTAGTCATGTGATCAAGACCAAATATGTCTTTGGTGCAAGAAGCCCATGCCGAAGTACACTGATACATTTTTTTAAATATTTGGAACACGTGGTTGTTCTATGGAAGTGCTGAGACTGATAAGCATCCAAAACATGACATGGGCTGGAAAAAAATATCATGATGTACTACGCACATAGGATCACCCAATGGTTCAAATAGCTCTGAGCACTATGGGACTTAACGTCTGTAGTCATCAGTCCTCTACAACTTAGAACTACTTAAACCTAACTAAGCTAAGGACATCACACACATCCATGCCCGAGGCAGGACTCCAACCTGCGACAGTAGCGGTCGCGCGGTTCCAGACTGAAGCGCCTGGAACCGCTCGGTCACAGCGGACGGCCCACAGGGCCACGATGACAAGACTGTATTAACTACAGAGCGTGAGGAACCAAGTACTGCACTGTGTCTCTCACGTCCCACATGAACACTGAAATTGGAATACTATAAATCCATCGCCTTCAAAACATACGTGAAATTGTTTTGGTTAATATACGAGCCGTACAGGTTCCCGAGGCGAAACTGCCTTGCGCCACAGTTCCGCAGGGAATACCGGTAGCTACATTATCCACGTTAGATCCATGGGCTACTGTATGGCGTGACGTTTGCGTGGACAATTTGATGGGATATAGAATTCTATCGACAAGCGTTTTCAAAAGCTATATAGTCATATTAAGTTCGAAAAGTACTGAAAAAATATGTTGCTATTACAATTGGAAACAGTTGGTTCTTTCTATTTTTTCAGTTTTCTATGTCGCATTGTATACGGCAGTTGTACTTTACATATACTGCTGGTCTAACATACGATGGATCTACAGAAATTGGTTATCTCCTTCGATCTTTGACAATTATACAGTACGTTTACATTTTGAAACTTTAATTTGGAAGAATACCTCACATATGGACGTATATTCAATTATACACATGTATTCACATTGTTTCTACAAAGTGGTAAAACTATTTCGAAGTAATTTTCAATTTTTTTAACGATTAAAAGAATTTTTATCTCCTGTTCCACCTGGAGATAGTGCTGAGTGGCTTAACTTCCGTTAATAAACATTAGAGTTCACCATTTTTTTTTATTTCCGTTAATCTTATTCTCTGACGCATGCCAATCTGTATGTAACTGAGTCAATGACGCACACATTACCACATGGCATCCCGCGCGGTACGACGAAAACACTTTCTCAGCTTACATTCCATAAAGTGCGATGTAGCATATTCGTTGATATATGCAATGGTTCTGTTCTTTTGGAGAAACGAATAGTAGCGTGCAATTAGCTGGACACTTCACTGAACACACAGAATGCGCTGTACTTAGGGTATAACAAATCCTCTCCCCATTCTACCAGACGTTTGAGGAAACGCCTGCACCACATTGTTCTCAATTGACGAGAGAAGTAAAGCAAACAGCAGCAACTGTTCCGCGTTCCTGTCTCCATAACCCGAGTCAGTGCAACTCTGCGATCTTAGCAATCGGTCTTATGCTGCCACCCGCAGTACGTCTCATCCATACGTATAAACAGTATTATTACGCAGGGAAATACCCGCCTCCCTCTCGAAGGGCTGCTATTCTACGCTCTGTGCTTTCGCGAAAGCAGGACTGACATAACCGTCATAGTGATCGTTGATTCCGTTGTTGTGGAGAGAGGCGCATTCGAATCCCTTTATGCTCCCGGATTAGTCTGAATTCAGTAAGCAAAGGAAACAGACAATCCACAGTTCATAATAAATTAGCGTACACAAAGCATTTTATAGTGGCTACAGCGCAATTGTTTGCTGCGGTTGGCGGTGGTAGTTCAGCTCCGACCTCTACCACTATCTTACGCAACCATAGTTCAATACATTCCCACATAAAACTGCCACGATAAAGTGTCTGCGTAATACCGAGACTCTTAATATCTGAAGCAACTCAATAAACCTCTATAGCCTCTGCTTATGTCTCCAGCATTAGGAGACGAGGCGATAGGCACAGAAAAACGATCGATGAAAAGCACCAGTTAGCTTTTGTTCTACAAAATTACTTTTATTGTGTTAATCGGTTTTCGGCTTACAAGGCCATCTTCAGACATTTACTGTGTACTGTTACCAAAGACGTTACAATGTTTGCAAACAACAGTGGAAGAGAAGTAACAAGTCTAGACTGAAGCAGAAACATACAGTAAGTAACATCTTTGATAGTGTGGTGGTAATGCAATGAAAAATTAAAATCCTAAACAATAAAAAAATAAAAATGGAGCAGACAGAAAAAACTAACACAAAATGGGGACAGCATGCCTACATAAAATTTTCTATTAATTATTTTGGGTAATTCCAGCATGACAATGCGACACCCCACATATCCAGAATTGCTCCAGGAACACTCTTCTGCGTGTAAATATTTCCGTTGGTCACCGAACTCCCCGGATATGAACGTTATTGACCTTATCTGCGATACCTTGCAACGTGTCACATGGATTTGTGAACAACCCTGGAGGATTCATGATGTCAGTTCTCTCCAGCACTAATTCAGACATTACTCGAATCCATGCCAGGTCGTGTTGCGGCACTTCTGTGTGCTCGCTGAGGTCCTACACGATATTAGGAATGTGTACCAGTTTCTTTGGCTCTTCAGTGTTTGTTCACTAAGTGGATTCTTGTCGGTGAACTTCAGCTTAACTTCTTTCCACAAACGATCAACTTCTTACTGGCATGATTGGTTCGACTTGTCCTCGTGCCTTATGTGCGTAGCAGAATATCACGACTACCGCACTGACTGAGATGCAGTGATTTCGACCGGTGCGGCCGGGAACTTTCCGAATGACGTAAGACACTTGTGCAGCACTTGTTTCAAATCGGGGAATTCCGGGCAAGCATACAGGAGCCACAAAGATTGGTGTGTACTTAAATATTGTCTATGTGCAGGATTAATTTCGTAAAACAGATTGTTATGCGCTATAATAATGTAAACACTCCAAATTTTCAGTGCTGCCTCCCTCCCATTAAATGATTTTTGGTGAGGTTTTGACGGACCCGCCCCTATTTTTGGGCTCACCTAATTAATGGACGTCCAGCAAATTTTGCCCAATTCAGTGTTACCTTCTGGCCACATAGCGGGCTACTATCGTAGTGGGCAGAAAAGAGAAGACAGGATGTGGCGATTATTATGTTAGATTGTGCTCCGCATCTCATAATTATAATGGTTTTGTGCCTTATTCGGTAAAAACGAAACCCTTATAGGTCCGCTTTTCTTTGTCTGTCTGTGCAGTTGTTAAGAATTTTTCCCTCAAGAGCGGAAAAGTGTATCAAGTTGAAATTATGTCACATACTAAGGTCTTTAGTCCTTTGGAGGTGTACGAAATTTAAGCTTCTTAGACAATTCAGTCAGAAGATAGGGCCATTTCCATCACATATTTCCCAGCCTTAAACTCACCTATCACAACCTATAGGGTTACTTCCCGTTGAAGCAGTTCATGAAATGTTGTAAAAAGAAAGGTTTCACACTGCAAGTAAAGTAAAAAATCCCAAAATCGTTAATTTGTAATTATATCAAACCAAAAAATATTTTTTGTCTTTTTTTTATCCGTCAGTCTCTCTGCCTGTCTGTTAAAACCTCTTTTTTCTAAACCACACACTAAGGTCTGTGGTCCCTTGGCGGCGTAAAAAGTTTAAGCGTCTGAGTCAGTGCAATCAAAAGATTCGTCCACCCTCGTCACATATTTTGATACTCGCAAACTCACTCATCATTCGCAAGCAGCAAAGTTTCGCAGTTTAAGTAAAAGGAAAAAATCCGAAAATTGTTAATTTGTAATTATATCACAAGAAAAACATTTTTTGTCATGATAGCCGACTGTCTGTCTGGCTGGCTGTCCGACTGGTAAGACCCCTTTTCCCATTTATTCCAATATTTTGATATCTTGCGGGTATCGGCACTCAGTTTCTGAGATGGATGAACCATCTAAATGGTGCTTCACAATTCATGTGCACACATACAGATTTCCGCACGGGTTTAGCCGAGCGGTCTAGGGCGCTGCAGTCATGGACTGTGTGGCTGGCCCCGGCGGAGGTCCGAGTCCTCCCTGGGGCATGGGTGTGTGTGTTTGTCCTAAGGATAATTTAGGATGAGCAGTGTGTAAGCTTAGGGACGGATGACCTTAGCAGTTAAGTCCCATAAGAATTCACACACATTAGAACATTTTTGAACTTATAGAGACTGTAGAGTAGACTTAGTAGAGCGCGTTTTACTGAGGAACCCATGACGGGAAACGTAATACAACGACGCTACAAAGCTTCAAAGCTACAGGCGCCGGCGATTCTAAGTTTAATATACAGGGTAATTCCGTGATGATGCTACGAACTTCCTAGGGTCACGGGGGGGGGGGGGGGGGGGGATGAAAAAATGTATCAATTTGAGGTAAGGGTCCCTGCTCTGGAAACGAACGAGCCGAAATTTATAAGCGAAAAAGAGTTCTGATACCTCTGACAATGAAATACGTGTACTAGTGCCGCTGTTGCCACAATTCTAGGGTCGAAATCTTCCAGAGATGGTAGTACGGACCAAAACAAGAAAACATGAGCTCTAAAACGCATAGCTTAAGAACTATGAGCACGTGTTCAGTAGAGGAGATGTATTTCAACAGAAGAATATGAACAAGTGTTCATCGCTTCGTAGATATGCATTTTAGAGTCCACGTTTACTGGACATTTTTATCTCATTTTCATAGAATTCACCACCTCTGCTAGTTGCCTACTCTACAATTTTAGCGACAACAGTCCTGATACAAGTATTCCACAATCAGAAGAATCAGAACGGTTTTCTCTTATAACTTGCGACTCGTTCGTTTCCGGTACACGGAAACATATATCTCAGATTTAAAGAATTATGCTTCTCCATCATGCTAGAAAGTTTTTACGTCATCCCGGGATCACACTGTATATAGACATTTACAGGCGCCGGCGCCTATAACTTTGACACTCTGTAGCGTCGCTGGGTGACGTTCCCGTACATGGATTCGTGAGTAAACTTTGATCTATGAAGTCCTCTATATAACACCAAGAAGTGTGTAACATGAATTGTGAAACAGCCTGTATATGCATAACTAAAGTTGTACGAAACCCCCGGTTCGCGAGCCCTTCTCGGACTTACTTCAGTATAAACAATATCTATGAAAGTCGCACGGTACTTTATCTGTGTTGGCGACATTCTGTTGTCACGTGACGGAGACCGAAGAAGTCGAAGATCGGTTCGTGTCGAAAGAAATATAATTTTCCAGAAGATTAGGAAGTGTTTTCCTACGTATTTAACATTATTATAAGCGTGTACTATAGGGAACATACATAAATGGAACATAAGGTATATCACTTTGAAATTTTTATGCATCAGTTTATTTCTGTGGCCTTTGCGATATCGCTGTATCACCTTGGGGAGGGGGAATTCAGTCAGCAGAGGTGGAACACCACGTCCCACTCAGTCATATGGGCTGAAGAAAATGTTAATTAGTATGTGAAATGCTTTGGTGTTCATCAAATCGGTAATATTTAAGTGTTTGGTTTATGTTTTAAATAAAATTGGTTATTAAATGTTACTCGACCTTTAAGATATAGTGTTCTTGCATTTCCTTTTGAATTCAAAACTGAGTAATACACGTAATTATTCCTAATTAACTAGGAGATCGGTCGATATAATTCGTTTCGTGACAATAAAGTAGATTTGTGAGTTCATTGTTTTAATTAAGACGATCGTCAGCCTTAAGGGAGATGTCTTTATGTGATGCCATCACGCTCATATGCGTGGATGTACATGATCGAGTCCTTAAGGAACGGTAGGGTGAGAAAACTTCCCACCTGAAGAAAGCTCAGGACTGAGCACGAGTAAACGCCCAGCATGCTGACAGTAGAAGATGGTACCGCATTTTCTATTAATGTTTTTGTTAGTTAGTTCAATAGACAAGATTAATAAAAAATAATATTATAGGAAACATGTCAATTGAACAAGAGACTGAGACTGCAGAGATGTTTTTTTTTAAGTTTGTAAACCTATTTCTACATGTCTGCCATTTAAAGGTTTGCAACTGACTACTCATCTCTATTCAAACATTCCTCCACGGTTTGAAAGCAGTTTTTGAAAGAAATTTAATTTACATTTGAAAGTACTTCTATTAGCTGCCAGGTGCGAAAGTTAGATTTGCTAGAGTGTAGCCGAGAGACCGCTACGGACGCAGGTTCGAATCCTGCCTCGGGCATGGATGTGTGTGATGTCCTTAGGTTAGTTAGGTTTAATTAGTTCTAAGTTCTAGGTGACTGATGACCTCAGAAGTTAAGTCGCATAGTGCTCAGAGCCATTTTGCTAGAGTGTAATTCCTTTTCCCCCCCCTAATGTTGCTTTTGTGCACATCTCTACTTTTCTCAACTTTAATCCGTTTTATTACAGCTCAGAGAAATAAAGAGACCTGTGGAGTTTTCTATCCTCCATTCTAGTTATTCGTTGTAAAACCATTTCGTAACAAAAACAGCGATGTTGTTGTCAAATAGTCACCGCCATCCGCGGCCCTAGGTTCGCAATGAAACGAAACTCAATTTCTTTTGAAAAAGGACCGTTTCAGCATCCTTTCCCTATACGTGTAATTAATCGAGATGTCTAAAGTAAATAAGATACCTGCCGCTGAGGACGTAATGGCTGGCATCACCCCAAGAATGAGCTGGCGACAAGACGCCAAATGTTACTACTCGCTCTTTTTACGTTTACGTCTACATGATTACTCTGCAATTCACAATTCAGTGCGTGGCAGAGTCTTCATCGAATCACCTTCAAGGTATTTCTCTACCCTTTCTCTCTCGAAAAGAAAGCTGGATAAACAAACACTTACATTTTTCTGTGCGGGCTCTGGTTTCACTTATCTTGTTATGATGTTCTCCCTGTGCAGGTAGGCGCCAAAAAATATAGACATACTCGTAGACTTCAGTATACTATTGTAAAAGAGTTTTAAAAATTCTCCATCTAACATGCATCGTGTAATGTGTTATTTTTTAACACAAAAAACTTGTTTGATAGATTCTTGAGTGTTGCTCTGGAACCTTTCCAGGTAGCATTAACAGAGGAGGGAGACAAAGAGAGAGAGAGAGAGAGAGAGAGAGAGAGAGAAATTCTAATGAAGGGCAGTGCGTTCCGTCACAGTGCCGTTTATTCGGCGCGAGATCGTTACAGAGATGGTCAACAAGCTCCAGTGGACGCTATAAGAGAGGCGCTGCGAGTCACAGAGTGGCTTACCGTTGAAATTCCGAGAGACTGCGTTCCAAGAAGGGCCGGACAGCATATTGCTTCCCACATACTTCTTGTGAAGTGCCAATAAAGGGAAAATTCGAGAAATTTTAGCTTATACAGGGGTTTACGACAAAAATCATTCTTCCAATGCGCCGTTCGCGAATGGAACAGGGAAGGAGGGTACCAGATAGCGGTACTCATAAGTATCCCCACCACATATCGTCAAGTTGCTTGCGGAATATTGATGCAAATGTCGGAATTGTTCACTTCGTGTTCCGTCATGGTCAAGTAAACACGCACCGAAATTATGTGCTATTGAATATAAAATCTCCATTGGTGATACGGCTGAATTATATTGCATTGAGAGCATTTCCATGCAGTGATGGTACATCTTATGCAAATAAAACAAATTTATATCGTGAAAGAAAATATTTCGTGAATCGTTACTTGCTCAATAAAAGCCGGTCTCTGTGGCCGAGTGGTTCTAGGCGCTTCAAGGCGCTTCAGTCGGGAATCGCGCTGCTGCTAAGGTCGCAGGTTCGAATCCTGCCTCCGACATGGATGTGTGTGATGTCCTTGGGTTTAAGTAGGGGAGTGAAGACATCAGATGTTAAGTCCCGTACTGCTTAGAGCCATTTGAAACTTTTTTTTTCTCAATAAAATTATTGAAAGTAAAGACAGAAGATGTGTATTTGCGAGTTGCTAAGGAGGCTGAATTGCCCTCTCTGTTTATTGATTGGATAGTCACTGAATTGCTATTTATTTATTTCATGGGATAATAATAATTATTAAAAGGTGGCAATTTAATTTAAGCACTGCTTTTACTCTTTCGATTGTTGCGAGTCAGCGATAGTGCAATGCTGCTCCCTTTGGAGAATACACATTTTGTAAGAATTATTTGGTCCAGGAAACACTTTTGCGATCACGGTTGCGATTTAGACGGTATTCGCGTAATTGTACTGATTAAAAGTTATCGCTTCCGAATGACGCAGGTTCGATTAAAGCTGTGTGCACTTTTGAGCGTATAATGAAAGTATTCATAACACGTCGCCTAACAAAAAGAAACATGCGAACCACAACCGTGATCAAACGAAGAAAACATATGATAACATAAATGTTCTTCGCTGTTATTCAGGACACGCTCAGATTAGACCCTGCAATTTTTAGTTATAGGAGATATTTGATTTGAATAACTTGATTTGATTTGAATAACTTGTATTTACCTTCTCTCCCTCTCTCTCCTTTTTAGAGCCTTTATACCTTCACATCGATTAAGGAACTTTTCCTTCTCTACCGACCAGTACGAGAACAAAATTCAGACTCAACAAAATGTCTTACATCGAATTATTACATGCTTAACCCTTAACAATCATATATAGTTTCGTAGTACAAACAATGCTAATTTATTCCGTGTAGTAGAAAGTCTTTTATACACTGAGCACAAAAATGAAAATAATAAAATTATAATTACATTTCTAATATCATGAATACTTCTTTAAATCATGAAATTAAGGTTTGACATTGTCGTAATATTAATTTTCATCGTTGTAGCACTACAAGGTACAAATATAAGACTATTTCTGAAAAATTACCAGAATTCATTATCTGGGAGCAAAATAAGATATAACATGAAAAATCAGAAGGATTAATGCGGCCTACAGCGGGCGGAAGTTACTGTTGCGGTCGTAATAAGAAAACCAGGTCTTCGGTAAAAAGTCGTACAGTCACAAATCACGGATAGACCTTGATGAAATGTCCATTATCAACGCAATTTGACTCTTCTCTATTGTCTTACTCACGTTCTCCGGCCTGCTCTACCCTCATTCTTGCTCTTGCACAGTAATTTCGTAAGGCTATCGATCTCAGAACTCGGGCTCCACTCCATTTCTCTTCCACTTTGCGTACGTGGTTTCATTTCTCCAGAATCGGCAGCGTAAGAACGAGAAGACTGGTGGGTGCAACGAAATTTTTTCTGCCCTTCCGAGCACACTGTTACGATGCGGAAGTGCTAACCAGCACATATTTGTATAGCCATTCGAACACTTATCTTACTGTATTTATGTTAAGGAGTATTAAGTAAGGGTTGAACGATGAACCGGAGTTGGTGTCCAGGTAAATTGTACGAATCAATTAATTCCTTTTGCAAAAGAGTTGGAAATTATGCTCAGTTAGTGGTACCATTTCCACACGCACCGTTCGGATCTTAAGTGCAAAAAGTTACCCTCTTTCAGATTTTACGAGCAACAACAGTCAGCCTTAAATAACTCCGGACTGGAGCGAGATTTATGGTTCAAATTCAACCCTCCGATATATCAGACTATGGTCTTTGGTAAGTTTTAACCAACTGAAAAATATCTGATGCCATTAGGGTTTTACGTGCAAAATGCACGTTTTTTTCTTGTTTTACCTCTTCTGCTTTTGAAACTTGTGAGAGTCTGTTCAAATTTCGTAACAAGCTAGACAAATATGTGTAATTAATGGACGTCCTGTTTTGTGAAAGCTTCATCCGTTACCCCATGGTTCGAAATACAATAAAAAAAGAGACCTGCACCGAATCACTCAACTAAAGTCTACATTGGCTGCCAAGCTATGCCAGTCTAATGTCAAGATTACGATAGAGTAAAAGTTGGAAACCTGAATGAGAGATGCTCCTACCACAGCACAAAAAAGTCGATTATATCGTGGCCAGAGTTAGAGGTATAAAAGAAGGGAACTAGGTTTTCGACTTACGTGGCGGCTTCAAAGAGATTTAAATCAAAAACAATCTGCCATATAGGCGTCATTTTTATGAGTTGACCCCACTTCCCAAGTGCAATGAGCTCTCTAAGGTGTTGAGACGCTTGCATCTTGCAATTTATAGGCCAAGGTCTTTGATCCTGTGCCCAAAATCCAGAAAATTCGCCAGCTATAGAAAGAATATATATAGTATCACATGGTTGAAGAGCACACACGTAATAACAAAAAAAAGCCTTTTTCACAGATAGTATGAACTTTCTGGGAGTAGACTTGTTCCTTGAGGACCATAAAACATTCTTTTTTTGTTACTGGGTGGTGGAGAAACTAATATTTTCCCTTAGGGGACAACTTCTCTACCAAATGACTCTCTGTTACATGTATGATGAGGGGTAAGAACAATTGTATGTGATTGTGAAGAGTGGGATGCTTCTACAGTAGGAAGAATCCGGGGCGCAGCTATAACAGGAAATATCTCAAAATGGGAATGCATGTATCCTCAGGTTCAGTTACACGCTGTGTCATATTGCACGACACGACGAATGCCTTGATTGATGACGTGATGGCATGTGTCATTTTATGCAGCATAATGTCATGTATCGTGTTACACATGGGTACTAATAGTAACTAGAACAAAAGCTGGAATATGTCAGGAGGTTCTGCTTCAAACGTGTTTGAAGCTGCCATCTGAGTCGAAAAGATAGTTCCCTTCTTTCACTTCCTTAACTCTCGCTGCGCAGGATATATTCGCCGTTTTTCTTACTATGATAGGAGCATTTTCCGTTCTGGTGAGTACATAGTTCGAACTATAGTAAGTTTTTTGAGCGCATTTTGGTGTTATTGACTCACTTACAGTAAATATGAAATAGCAGAAGAAAGGATGATCTTCGCTATTCTGGATTAAATCGCACTTTGGCACAGAAAGGGGTGAATTATGTTGCCACAGAAATCTTTGATCGTTTGCCAAATAGCACTAAAAGTCTGACAGATAGCCAACCAACATTCAACAGCAAATTAAAACAATTTCTGAATGACAACTCCTTCTACTCAACAGATGAATTTTTAGTTATGAATTTGTTGTTGTTGTGGTCTTCAGTTCTGAGACTGGTTTGATGCAGCTCTCCATGCTACTCTATCCTGTGCAAGCATCTCCCAGTACCTACTGCAAAACCTACATCCTTCTGAATCTGCTTAGTGCATTCATCTCTTGGTCTCCCTTTACGATTTTTACCCTCCACGCTGCCCTCCAATACCAAATTGGTGATCCCTTGATGCCTCAGAACATGTCCTACCAACCGATCCCATCTTCTAGTCACGTTGTTCCACAAACTCCTCTTCTCCCCAATTCTATTCAATACCTCCTCATTAGTTACGTGATCTACCCATCTAATCTTCAGCATTCTTCTGTAGCACCACATTTCGAAAGCTTCTATTCTCTTCTTGTCCAAACTATTTATCGTCCATGTTTCACATCCACACATGGCAATACTCCATACAAATACTTTCAGAAACGACTTCCTGACACTTAAATCTATACTCGATGTTAACAAATTTCTCTTCTTCAGAAACGCTTTCCTTGCAATTGCCAGTCCACATTTTATATCCTCTCTACTTCGACCGTCATCAGTTATTTTGCTCCCCAAACAGCAAAACTCATTTACTGCTTTAAGTGTCATATTTCCTAATCTAATTCCGTCAGCATCACCCGACTTAATTCGACTACATTCCATTATCATCGTTATCTGGTTTCTGTACAGATTGTAAATAGTCTTTCGCTCCCTGTATTTTACCCCTGCCACTTTCAGAATTTGAAAGAGAGTATTCCAGTCAACATTGTCGAAAGCTTTCTCTACGTCAATAAATGCTAGAAACGTAGGTTTGCCTTTTCTTAATCTAGCTTCTAAGGTATGTCGTAGGGTCAATATTGCCTCAAGTGTTCCAATATTTCTGCGGAATCCAAACTGATCTTCCCCAAGGTCGGCTTCTACTAGTTTTTCCATTCGTCTGTAAACAATTCGCGTTAGTAATTGCAGCCGTGACTTATTAAACAGATAGTTCGGTAATATTCGCATCTGTCAAGTAGTAACTGTAAAACAATAATTGATTATTTTGTGTAAAGAAAACTGGTGTTACAGTGATACGTTCCACTTGTCGTATTCATGATCTATGGAACAAGAATTAATTTATGTACAAGGTGTGATTCAGAAGTTTCAACACTGATTCATTTCTGAGTAGAGGATCGAACGATGACCGGCTCTGCTGGGTGGGGGAAGTTGTGGGAGGTCTCAGGGAACGAACTGACGCTGCGGCATTTGCCTCTGGAACGCTGGAGAGTTAACATCGCTTGCAGGGTGAGTGCGTGTCATTGACCTCGGTCGAAAAGTTGGAGAGGCGGGAATAGAGCATAACTTGGAGCAGCATCGATTAAGTTTTGCGTGCGACTGAACAAAAACGTCACGGAGACTCTCGGTATGATTCGAGAGGTCTTCAAGGAAGAAGCCACGTTCCGTGCAATGGTTTTCATGCGGCACAAACGTTTCAAAGATGGCCGCGGGAGTGTTGAAGACGACGATCGCTCTGGGAGGCCTCTTCTAGCCAAATGGATCAGAACGTGGAGAGAGTGCGGGAATTTTTAAACAGTGACCATCGTCTTAGTGTGAGTGCTCTGCCGCTTGAGGGATCGAGTTCGCCGCGTCCGTCTGGCGATCAAGGGTGATTGGGTTCTCCACCACGACAACGCACCCGTTTACACGTCGCGCGGCGCCGCCCCAGTTTTGGTCAAGTTCAACGTGACAACACTGCCGCAGCCACACTACAGCCCCGACCTGGCTCCAAGTGACTTTTTCCTCTTCCCGTGAATCAAGACAGGCCTACAAGGGAAGCGATTCGACTCCATCGACGCCATACAGCAAGCTTCGAAGAGAGCCCTTGACAGGATGACGCCCGAGGCCTTCCAGAAGGGCTACGAACAGTGGAAGACGCGGTGGCAGGATCATATTTTGAAGAATTTTAGTCCACTGTACTTATATGTTCAATAAATTTCTAGTTCTGAATTAAGTCTTGATACTTTGCATCACACCCTGCATGTATGTATTCATCACTGCGAATCATTCGTTTCCAGTCGTTCACTGTCCAGTGATATCGCTCTTCACACCACCTCAAAAGTCGCTCAGCATCGCCTGCAGAAATACGTGCCTTTTGAGGTGGTGCTCAACTCCGTACACACAACTATTGTTTTAGCTAGACTGCTGGTAGTACTTTTGAGCTATCGGGTGATTCCTGATGTTGATTTCGCGCGATTTTTTACAATAACCCCGCGATGATCGACGGTCTCCGTCCCACTGTACATGAGGTGTGCGTGGTCTTTGTGTAGCTGTAGTTGCTACAACAATTGAAATGTTCCAGGTGCACTTGTTTATCAGGCAACGTCCAATTACTAGTCCACGTTCAATGTCACTCAGCTCTTCCGTCCGACCCATTCTGCTGTTAACTGGTTCTCTACTGACAACAAGTTCCTCCCGTCTCCAGTTATACTGAAGCTTCCGCAACTCGTGACATCTATTGGCCAATTCCGCATTACATTCGGGGTGTCCGGCTACCTTTCTACATCTACATCTACACAGATGTGTGCGATACAAACCACCGTACGGCGAGTAGCGGAAGGTACCCTGTAGCGCTAACAGTCATTTTCTTTCCCGTTTCACTCGCAGACACAAAGAGGCAAAAACGACTATCACTGTGTCTCAGAATCAGCCCTAATTTCACGTATCGTTTCGTCGTGGTTCTTACGTGAAAAGTATATTCGCGATTGGACAATCGTTCTGCTGTCAGCTTCAAATGCCGGTTCTCGAAATTTTCTCAATCGTGTTGCTCGAAAAGAAAGCCACCTTCCCTTCAGGGATTCCCATTTGTGTTCCTGAAGCATCTCCGTAACCTGCACGTTGTTCTAAAATACTGATAACAAATCTAGCAGCTCGCTTGTGAGTTGCTTCGATGTCCTCCTACAATCCGACCTGATACGGATCCCAAACACTCCACCAGTACTCAAGAAAAGGTCTCCTTTACAGATGAACCACATTTTTCCAAAATTGTTCCCATAAACCGAAGACGACCATTTGCCTCCCCTATCAAAATGCTCACGTGCTCCTTCCACTTCACATCGCTTTGAAACGTTACCCGCGGTTATATAAACGCCGTGATTGTATCAAGCAGGACTCTACTAATGATGTGTTCGAACAGTACGGGTTTGTTTTCCTACTCACCTGCGTTAAGTTACAATTTTCTACACTTAGAACTAGCTTCCATTCGTCACCTTGTATCTTCCTACAATCACCCATCTTCGACACATTTCCATACACTACAGCGTCTCAGTAAACAACGGTAGATTGCTACACACACTGTTCGCCTCATCATTTACGTATATAGAGAACAACAGTGGGTCCATCACGTTTCCCTGGGGCCCTCATGACAATACTCTTGTCTCTATGAATATTCGCCGTCGTGATTCTTGTGTTTTGGGATTTCATAGTTTTTCGCGACTTGAATCCGTCTTTGATAGTATATAGTAGCGTCCAGTGGTACCTTGTTTCTTGGTTCTATGTTTACTTTATGGTTTTGGTTTCACATTACTTCATCTGGTGGTACAAAACAACATTTTCTCACACCTTCCTCGATTTCTGTTACTTCAATATATTCCTCACCCGAACTATCTTTAGTATCTGACCATTTTGGGCCACTGTTCGGTTACAGCAGAAACGCTTTTCTTAGGCACATTGTGGGGGGTCCACTTGTACGTTGAGACCGATTTTCTAATATATTTCATGAAAAATGATACGTAATGGTTATCACATATAGAAGAGATTTTATCTTTGACACCACTGAACCAAAGATGTTGTCTGAGTGGCAGAATCGATTGTAAGTAGGGGCGCATGGAGCGCAGTAGCAGTCGCCGTTGCAACCTGTTAAAGGTGGGATATGAGACAAAGCTAGTGGCTAGCTGTGAGAACTTAGCTGTTGACCTATGGACGCAGCATAATACAATTTTGTAAGGTAATGAAATTTTGTATATTTAGTTTTAAGTATGCAGCAACGCAATGTGAATCTTGCTAATTTTATAGTACTGACCCTTCAGTGTAAGAACCAAGTATTTGCCATCAGGTTTAATGTATAGGTTGATTAGGTATATCCGATTTGGGTAATTTCCAATAATGATTGCCTATCCAAGTCACTGTGTCCAAACGATACATAACGAACGTGCGATCCTAAATCTATCGTGCGAAACTGGTAGCGGACGTTGTAATCAGTTATTTGTGATCGTCATTTTTATCTGTTTCCCGTCGTTCCCTTAGTTGCTCTATATTACATACCTCCGCGAATTATTTGTGAACTGCTAGGGAATCTCAGACGATTTATGTGGTTAGTGAGTACGTTGTCTGGTGTTCTTGACGTTTCTTCGGCGGATTCTCTCACATGGAAAATCTAATTCCAAGTTCATCCAGCGTAGGAAATCGTTCGACTTTTTGTCGCAAATATGGAATACTGTTGGACGATGAAAGAAGGGACTGTGTAGACTGTGGCGGTGCGAAGTGTGTATAACTTGGTAAGAACGGTTTCGATGCTGAAATACCGTTTACAATTTCATTGTGGACAGTGCGGAAAATGAACGAGTATCAGGAAGAATACTTGGTTCGACTCGTCCAAATTATCCAGACAGACCACCGTAATGGACTTTAACATGACAATACCGAAGACGAGCAAGGTAAGTAGTCTTCTTTGCAATTAAAAGTATTTTTGTGACGCTCTTCTTTTGTCGTTGCTGTAGCGACCACCGTAAATATACTCATAACGCCCACCACCAGAGTCGCATGATCGATTTACGATAGCACGTTCGATATGTATCGTTTGGACCCCGAGACTTCGGTAGGCAATCATTCTTGGAAATTACCCCGATTTGTAATATTTTGTGCGTTTTTTAATCCTGATAAGACAATCCATTTCTTTAAACGATGTTAGACTTTTGTCATGTAGCAATCCAAATGTGTTTAATTACGTCAGTAAGTGAGAATTGTAGAACAATTGACAAGCTCACTGATTTTGAAGTTAATGTAAAATGTTTCATGTTAGATTTTGTGTAGAAGAAACTTTATTTCGAAAACAATTTTCCAACTGAAGCACTCGGTCTTAGCATATCCTGTTATCAGTACCTCATCCTCTTCTATGTCGTTTTTGTTTAAATCCAATGAGTGTTTTTTTAAAAGAAATGATTTTTCAGAGTCAGAAAAATATTAGTGTGCAAGAATCAGAAAAGTATTAATGTTTGTAACAGATTCAATGCTGGCAGCATTGCGCAGCCGTGAACCAATATCAAAAATTATCCCTGAACATTTGCAAGGTTATTCATTTATCAACTAATCTAGTGACGTTATTTGTATGAAGCTATTTTACGGCCGTCGTTACACTTCACTGAGCCAAGATTGAATATTTTGTACGTCAACTATGGGGAGAACAGAATGCCAAGATTACATCCGTTGCGACTCAAGAGCTAAGGAAAATGTATTTCATTGTTTATTTGCATAGGGAAGTATATCAGTTTATTGCACAGGGCCGTAGAAGTCGATGCTCGCGAGACTGAGTAAACTTCAGAGGGATTGATTTCGTTATAGGCATTACGTACTGGTTTTCCAGATTAAGTGGTTTAATTTTTCTTTGGATTACAGTAAAACTGATAAGCACACCATTTGCTCAGCAACACAACACACAGTAAATTTGGATAACACAAAGACATTTTTTAAAGAACGTCACAACACGTTAATTTCCTCTTCCGATCTTTTGTCGGGCCTTACAGATTCAGGGTCATGCTTTCCTCCTAATGTTGTTAGTTCTTTTTTTTCACAGCATCTTCTTCGTCTGAACAGTATTTTACATCGGCTGTAAAGTCGTCTACCTTTACTCCATATTTTGTGTAGTCCTCGTGAATTTCAGCAATTTGTAAACAGTCATCTGTATCTACTTCTTCCGGGCTAGTGACAACAGTTTGTTCTGCTGGCGATTCCTTAGGAATGTTTCGCCAGCAACGCTGACGGCTTCATCGTCTTCCATTCCCCTAATTGCGACCGTATTTCTCTTCTTACTATTGATCTCAGCGTTACCGCCAGCTCACGTAATTTGCGCCTAGCCTTTTTCCTCACTACTTGCCACCTCTTTACAAATTGCAGTTCACGAACTTTGTGCTGTGCTAAATATTCCCATTTCCTCCTTTATACAGTGCCACTACCTCTTCTCGACGTCCCTTTTTCTCCTTTCGCCACTACCTAACCTTTCGGTCGTGTAATCTCTTTTGAAATCCTCCCCCTCACACTGCTTTAGCCGCTGGCACAGGTCATCGATCTCTTCACACCAACTAGGGATCACCGCCAACTCGTTTTATTTTCGTAAATTTTTTCGTTGTTTAAACTGTCGTTGGAGCTTTCTTCCATGCCTACGAAGGTGTTCAAGTTTACTTTTGCCCCGGTGTCATTGTAATTTACTCTGACGCCTTCATTTTGCTCTACTGCCATAACTACATCTTCCATACGAACACTCTATCGGTCTGATTTATTCTTCACTGGCTAATATAAGTTTCCTCACCTGCATGCTGTGACTCGTCATTCCTGAGAGGACCTGCGGTGGTTCGCAATCACTCTCTCGAGTTTTAGATTCATTATGTCGACGCCGGTATTGATTCTTAGGTTTGGTCCGTGAAAATATGTATGCGTTACTTTGGCCCGCATCATCCGTGGTCCTTAGTTTTCAGTGTGGTTGCTGTCGTTATGTCGCGGTGCAAATCCTCTTCCGCGAATGGCTGAAGTACATCGACCTCTGCCTCTACCTCATACCTATAGCCATAATTTTGTTCATTGTCGTTGTTATTACCCCTATTGTTGGTATTATGGCGATAATCGCCATTACTTCGCCAATGATTTTCATCGTCTACTCTTTCTGAAACCTGCTGGAAAACTTTATGATCGCTTCTTACGTACCTCTTCGAATCCTCTGGCAGAAGTTTCCACACATCTCACATAATTTCAGATTCAGACTGGCCACCTCTTAAGGGGACACGGAAGTAAATTTTTATCCCTATTCTGTCAAAGCTATTTTACCCTTTCAATATGTACACTTTTCAAAAGAACTATGATAAAAAATGAAATTTTTGCTAAATATATATAACTTATATGCCTCATTTTACAAGTAAAATGAACATATACCTCTCCTGGTTTTTAAGAAATTTTTTTTTATTCTTTCACTAGTAAAATTTAACTTTTTTGTACATCAATTATTATAAAACAGTTCCTGATTGTCCAGTGGTTCTCAATCTACTTGTAATAACTTATTACGATCTGCAGTGCAAATTGGCCAAATTTCATGTTTCTAACCCAATTAGTTTATCAAATAATTGTACCTGAAAGTACAGAAATATAGTTTTGAGTAAAATCCATCTAATGTTTAGTGTTGCAATTCTAGTCTAGTCATTGATGAGAATTACTTACCACTAATATTTTCCTGCGCCATACTGAGCATCATCTGAATCATAATGATCTTTTTTTTTTCTTCTCTTGGTCCCTCTTCTTTTCTGTCTGGCTTCTTTTGTGCATTTTGAATTAGTAACATCTGCTTTGCAGATTCTGTCTTTATCTATTTGCACAAAGGATTCTGCAGTATTTCCGCCGAATTTTATGCCCAATAAATTCCAAAAACATCCAGGTTTCTAATTACACCATCATTGAAGCATGAAATAGCACCATAAACACCAAATTTGAGTTTTGTAAGCTGAACAAATGCAATTTTCGGTAACCGGTTCCAAATGACAAAATTCACACATTCATTTAAATTTTGGGTTTTCCTATGAGGACATTTCTTCAACAAGGGTTCTTTACAAAGGTCACTAAATATGGATTTAATTTCATTGATTACTGATGCAGGTAAAGAATGTTTGTGGTCATATCTGGCACTTCTCCTGTCCTTGCACGAAGTGGAAGGATCATTTGGGCAAAGACTGTACACTAGCTTTTCATTTGTGGGAAGCTTATGGAAAAAGGTAGCCCATACAGACTTTTTCATGTTTTTTATTCTCTACATTTCTTACCGGGCGAGGTGGCGCAGTGGCTAGCACACTGGACTCGCATTCGCGAGGACGACGTTTCAATCCCGCGTCCGGCCATCCTAATTTCCCTAAACCGCTCAAGGCAAATGCCGGGATGGTTCCTTTGAAAGGGCATGGCCGACTTCCTTTCCCTTCCTCCCTTAATCCGATGAGACCGATGGCCTCGCTGTCTGGTCTCATCCCCCAAACAACCCAGCCCAACCCTACACTTCTTTTTATGGACAAGCCATAATAATTCTGTAAACTATCTATTTCAATATTTGTCAGGCGACCTTTACCACCTATCTTCTATCCATCTTCCGATACTATTTTTTACTTTTCTTTAAATTATCTTCTCAATCTGGACCCCATTCTCTTCTGGACGTGCCCAATGCACTCTTACAAATTGTGACACTAGGACCATAGGGTTGTTCTGCACATAGCCGGTCATTAGCCTTGCTGTCACCGTCCCCAGGCTGTACAGAGCACCAGGAAAACCATCATATCTCACGAAAAAACTGTCGTATTTATATAAAACAGAAACTGTTTCACGCAGGAAAGACGAGGCATTTCAAATATGCTAAAATCTAAAAATAGAATTTTTGAAGCGCACTTGCCTTCAATCTTCCCTAAAGTATGTCAATTTTCGGTACCAAGATTCACAGTGATCTTTCACTGAGTTTCTCCTCCTACTGTCATATAACCTAGCCATTATGAATTCTCGCTGCAAACAATCTTGTTTTTGTTCTAATCAGTGTTCCACCGTAAACATTTGTTTGAATTCTGTAAACGTCATCTACTCAGTGTTCAAACTTAGTCCACATCGTTTAGCATCCTCTGCTGGTGCACTGATAACTACGTTAATCTTTTCCTGTTCTGTCAAATATTCAGGAAAAATCCTTTCGAAATTTTACCGAAAATCTAATGTGTGCCAGCCAGTATTTCTTTTGGCTGGATCAAAGCGCTCTTCACCTTCCATTAGTTTCACCGTCTAATAATTCCTAAATGTGGTATGCTATAATTGACGCAGCTAGGCTTGTCTCTGGTTTTCTTTTCAAGGTCGCAGACCTTGCCTTGAATTTGTGAATTGTTTTGGGTACACTTCTGTTCACAAATATTTACTTGGTTGCTTATTTCTTTCTCAGAATCAACTTCTGTCTCTCTCAAATGTGAGATTTCATTTCTAAATCGCCAACAATTTCGATTTTCAGACGGAAAACATTTTCGTCCGCTTTCGTTATCACTAGAGGTTCCACCGTTGCTTGGATCTTTATGACTTATGAATCGAATTTTTCGTTGATACTTCCTCTGCGTATTGGTAACATTGGTTTTTATGGTATTTATTTCATGTTTATGTCTTTGATTACAGTACCCAAAACACCTACTTTCTCGTGGGCTTTATCGGTCTGTTTCCTGATCTTAACACCCTGTGATTTCATTTTATTATTGAGGCTACTATTAACACCTGCTTGCGTTTTCAGTTGATTCTCAAGACCACTAAGTTGTGTTTCGAGTTGGTTATCAAGACCGCTAACTTGTGTCTTAATTTCAGTTTTAATGCTACGAATTTGTGTAGACATGAGTTTGAATATGTCGTCCACGCTTAATGGTTCTTTGCTACTCTGCTCTACTATATCCTCATGCCCTGATTCTACATCAGGTAATTTTATCGGTTCTTTCTCTATTTGCGAAGTACTGCACATACTCATCGATACATTGCCGTTCCGTGGCGCTGCATGTTAACTCATTTCGGTTACTGCTACTGCGCGGGCTGGATGATGTTTTTCGGTGGGTACTTTACTGTCTCGTTCTGTTCGTTTTGGTCTACTTCTGTCTTTGTAGCCATTTAATACTGAATATGAATTGGAAGTTCGTGGCGCTGGACAATCAGTGCTCGTATAAAGTTTGTTTCGCATTTAGTACGTACGCTTTGATTTGTATTTTACTGTGAAAGAAGCTAACGAATGTGCTGTCACGCGGAGCCACGTGTAACACTTCCGGGTACTACTAAATTTGCAGTATACCGATAATGTTATTTCTGTTAAAGGATTTTTTGTGACATTAATGTTTGTAGTGGAAAGGTATAGGACTATTTTTCGATTCTGGAAAGATAGTAATCGAGAGAAAATAATAGCTAAACAAACGGGAATCGAACCAAGGTTCTATTAGTAATAAATCAAAGTGTAATTACGTAAAAGGGAACAGTCGCCAGCCTAATGAAGCAAAGTTGTACCCAGTACTGAAAGTTAACCATGTGGGTTGATATTACTTGATACTAATCTCCTGTTTTGCTGATGAGATACAGGACAGTAGCACAATTTAGCAAGTAATGTTCCTGTGAATTGACTAGAACTAACAGAGAAGTATTAATGTTTTTAGGCAACAACTGCCGCTCTATTACAATTAATGTTTGTACATTACAGTAAGAAGATGATGATAATTATAGGTAAATGATTACTAATGGTGGAGCACTACTGACATCGACCAAAGATTCTTTCGCCATCTTAATTATAGGAAATTACTGTTATTGAAATGGTTATGAATTAACAGTACTTTTGTACTGATTATTATTTGCATTCTCAAGGAATAATCACATCATCATATTATTTACCTCAAATGGAATATGTAGCACCTGGATCTAGTTTAGTTTGCATAATTGTAGCCAGTTGCTTGTGTTTGATTGCTTTTATTGTAATATGACATTTAAATTTGGCTCATCAACCATCATGGGGGCCCAGAAACAAATTTATCGGTGGATTTACATCGCGATAACAAGGGAAACAATGTTAACTACATTATACAGGAAATTGTAAACATTATTATTTCAATTAAAAGCAACTTTGAACTGAATGGTTTAACTGACCATGCATGAAAACTGTGTGGAGTATTTCAAAACTTCTGCTCACTAAATAATTATGTTTACAACTCCACGAAGTCTGATAACTTTCGTTAAGGAAAATAATTGATTTTCGGTTCAGGGAAACAGGATACTCGTATTCATCGTAGGACTTGGAATAGGACCTCGCCTAGGTAAATGACTAACGATCAAATGCGGTGGCTCAACAGAAAGTTTATAGAATACAAAATTATTATTGAAAACGAAACCTTATAACTTCTCCGTGTAATCAGTTGATACTACGAGATGAAGGTGGTGGCAGCGTCTATGTCCAGTGCTATTCAAAAAATGTGTCAAATGTAGCCATGGCTCTTCCCGGGTGACGAGCTCTGAAAATTGTCTTCTCAGTGTCGGATTTTCACAGAGCTAGCCAAAGTATGCCATGAATAGTAAGCCGCATTACTTCCGATCCTAGACTATATTTTATAATCTTGCAGTTGTTCTCGCCTTTTTCCGTTCACGAGATGCGCACCCATTGCCTGCTAGCCACCGACTGTCTCATGCCGCAAAAGACATTTGCAGTTCGATCGCCAGATCGACCTTTTCTATTCCCGCCTAGCCAGTTCAGTTGCGGAGGGACTTCTTCCAAGTCTTACATGATTACAAACCTACTTTCCCTACGCACGGACCAGTATAGCAATAAAATATTTAACTTTTACATTCTTTTACAGCACATTACTTTTGAAATTATATTCATAGATTAATTACAATTACATATGTTATCATATATAAAGAATAAAACATTTGTATCTATGTTGCATCCAAGAGAAGTTACATTAAATACAAACAGAAGAAGAAGTTAGGCAAGATCATTATATATGGCGACAGATATGTTACAAATGAACAAGTCTTTCCAAACAAAACACACAGTGCGTGCTTCGTCATTTTCGGTACCGTGCATAAATTTTCAGCGCAACACAAAGGTAGATGGAGCGGGGGGTGTGGGGGGTGTTAAGCAACCAAATGAATACCACGGGTGCCGTACCGCAAAGTGATACGTGTGAAAATCGATTGTTGATAAGCTTCCCTGTGGTTTCTGTTATTTTCTCGCGCTGATCATTTCGTTATCACTGTGTAAAAGGAAGTAATAGGTTGTCTGATTCTTCTTGGAGCTTATATTCCGGAAATTTCAACAGTAAACCTCTCCGTGTCACACGACTCCTGTCTTGTGTCGTCCGGCATTCTGGTGAATACATCCATAACGCTATCGTGGTTTCAAGTATAACCCATGACGGAACGCATAGCTCTTCTTTGGAACTTCCCAGTTGCTTCTATTATTCATACTTGGCGAAGGACTTAGACTGGCAATAGACTGAACAAGTCTTTTGCAAGCCACTTGTTTCATAAATGAATAACATTTTCTGTAGATTCTCGCCACTGATACTGGCTCGCTCCGGGTAGTAGATTGGAGAACACAGAGTAAAATAATCTTGCTGTCTTGAATCGATCATAAACGTACCCAGATAATCCTACGCTCCTGGCGGAACAGGCAAACCAAATTCCCCCCCCCCCTCCCCCCTCCCTTTTGTCAGCTACTTCTTCTAGATGGATATGTCAATTTACATAACTTTGAGAGCAGGTTGTAATTGAGGTGCAGCTATTCACAGATGTCCACCGTGGGCTGTAATTTTCGTGTGACAGCGTAACTTTGTGTATATTGTAATCCATTAATGCGGAACCGATACACGCTGGAAAAAAGCTTAGTTCAAGTTTTGGCAACAGGGCGCAAATCTGGCGCTGTGAATGCAAGAAAGACGTATAGAATTATTTCCGTATGTAAAGAATCAGGAATGAAACATAAGCAAATAGAGTCAAACAAGTGAAAAAGGCCTAATGTTGATTTTGTTACTAAACATCACTTACACAATTTGTTCAATATGAACACCGGACACGTCAAAGAGATGCTGCATCCGTAAAATGACGTGATCAACATTTGCTGGCACAGTTCCGGTGTTCCTATATACTGGCCGTCACATCAAACTGAGACCGAACGTTCCCCTGACAAACGCTTTCCTTTAGATATTCGCAGATCCGAATTCAGATCAAGTGATCTTGCAGATAATGAATCTGTAAATCCGCTGGAGGCAACATGTTCGTGGTAGGTTGCATTAAGCAGACCTTTCACTGCGCGAGCGACATGAGGTGTTTCCCCACCTTGCATGACAACAGTGGCCTCCACAGAGTTGCGCTCTTCCAAAACCGGAAACACACGAGGCACAATGATGTGTCTACAACATGCGGGAGTCACGGTACACCTAACCGGCACTCTGAGTGTAGTCTCTTCAAAGAAGAACGGATCAGAATAGTGAAGCTTGGGAATCCACACCACGTACTTACATGCGGGGAGCGTAACGGCTGTTCGCACAAAGCACGCATTTTATCAGTACCAAAATTCGGCAGTTCTGTATATTCCCTGTACCCTGCAGTCTAAAATGTGCCTCGTCACCACAAAGTTTATTTCCTGGCCACATGTAATCCACTTCGATCCTTGCCAGGAACCGAAGAGCAAATTCAGAACGTTTCTACGGATTATGAGATTTTAGTTTCTGCGCCGTCTTGATCTTAACGTGTACCGATGCAAACAAACCATCCTCGTGACACTGCAAGAGCTCTTGCACTACCCGGCAGACGTCCTCTATGGTCGGCAACAGCTACCTCATCAATAACTTCCACTGCAGTAGGACGCTTAGGACCGTACCGAGCTCACCTGGATTTTCGTATTTCTTTATCTTCTGTAAACCATTTACTGACATCGGGTCTCTGCTCAGACCTTTCACTCGGTGACACACTCCCACTGTAATTATTGTTGCTGTTCTTTTGTGGTCAGCAGCAGTCACGAGAGCGCTATATTGTGGAACTGTCGCTCTTCCCGATAGTCTTACTGTCCAGTCACGTTATGACTTGTCAAATGAGACCGCACATGTCATACTGTCATGCAAAAACCGCACAGCCCCACGTTTGCACCTGGTGGCTAAAACAGGAACTATTTTTTTCTTATCACAAATCGGTTCCGCATTAACACTTTAGCGCATCTACCGAGTTTTGCTGAAATACGGTAGTTACAGCCCACACTTGATCTCCGTGAATAGCTGCACTTTAATTATAACCACTCTGTAGAAACTATCTCTACTGGAAAATATTACTTAAGCGTTACTGTATACACGTTCTAAAGAAATTGAAAGTAATGGAAAACGAAATCTTTTCGTGAGAGCTACAGTACATTGGTTGTAGTGCGCTGTATAACGAACAACATATTTCATTTGCTTCTCATAAATTATTAATAGAGCATATGTTATTAAGTGAGGACTATAATCTAGGGCTCAGGAAACAACCCCCTTCCAGGATTTGAGTTTTTATTGTAATGTTACTTTGCACTGAGCGAGGCAAACTCACTGATTATGTCACTGAACTTAAGTTTAGCAGCTCTGTCGTATTCTGTCAACGATGTAGCTTCAATTGACAGGCACAGCTTTAAGTAGTTGGTATCACATTAAATTTGCTGAGACTACGATCACAAGATGCTGCGGTAACTAACATTGTCGTAAATGCCTCAAAACAATATCCATGGTTGGACAGTAATATCTTAATCCATACTCTGAGGAAAAATTCAAAATATTCATACGGGAATCCGTGTCAACGGACTCCTTCAGCTCTTTCACCTGAAACTTGATAGTAGGAATTCGGTCAACTACCTATCGTTGTTTATTTGTAGCGTCGTGTTGTCGCAGCGTTCTGACGATTTTTCTACTCGTCATCTGCAGGTCAAGATACCTCGCAGAGTTCATTATTCACCAGTGCAATAAGTCGACAAAACTTATGTTTACAATTAGTTTTCTTTGCATCAATATTGTTGCTACAGTTGGCGGCAAAATCAGCTGTACGTTTTTTAAGATAAGATAATTTTAATTTAAGGCGCTTCCTGACAGAAAGTTAATGTCGGATCAAATGGTGTGACATATTTGACATGAGTTTTGCATTTCAATTATTGTTCTATCAAACACAAACAATCCTGTTGGCAGAACATCCGCAAATGACCATTATAGCAGAGGTTGAAAATACCGCTTCAGCTGTAAATTACTTTATTTTCACACGACCGGTTTCAGGGCTTATAACATTCCAAAACCGGTCGTGTGAAAATAAAGTGATTTACAACTGAAGCGGTATTTTTAACCTCTATTCTATCAAATAGTTTGAATCACTCTAGCTCAAACAGTCTCGATTCAGAAATTGGCAAAATTCGAAAGCCTTCAGTCAAATCGCACATTTATTTCAGCATCTGCACCAATGCGGAAGAGAAAAAATAGCAAATATTAACGTCTAATATGAGCGAGCATTTTAGGCGGCAGTTGTGTGAACCAAGCGCACTGTTACCATGTTAGGGATAAACGTCCATTGGGCGGCAGTCAGGACCTACTCGATAACACGTTGCCAGGCAAGCGACGAATCGTTTTTGTCGCCCTCAGACAATATTTGTATTTCCTTGGCCCTTGAGCTTATGGTAAGAAATTCAAAAATAAACGAAAGCTAGTAATTGTGCGAATGATTGATTTTTAAAACGAATACTACGAGGTTCATTCAATAATTAGAGAGACAAATTGGTCTGGAGTAAACGCGTTTATTTTTACAAAACTATACTTTTTCTACTTTTCCTTCAACATAATCCCCTTGTACATTTATGCACTTGTTCCAACGGGCTACAAACCTTTTTATTCCAGCTGTAAAAAGCTCTTCATATTGACGTTTGAACCACTTTGTCACATAGTTTTTCAAGTCCTCTTCCCGCGTAATACCTCATTCAGTGTACAAACGAATGGAAATCACTGAGTGCTACATCGGGATTGTAAGAGGGATGAGGCAGTACTTCCCAGCTCATTTTGTGGATGGTTTCACGGGTTATTTGAGCAATATGAGGACGTGCGTTGTCTTGCTGGAGAATCACACCTCTCCTCTGATATCCATGACGTCTCTCTCTCGTGGATGGCTTCACGTTGTTTAAAAGCAAGTCCGAGTAGTATTGGCTGTTCATTGCACGCAGGCTCTTCAAGGTAATCACAAAAAACTGGACCTTCATCATCCCAAAACACCGTCAACATCTCTTTTCCTGTTGATGCTTGGGTTCTGAAGTTTTTCTTGACCCAAGTTTCATCACCAGTTAAAATTTTGTGGAGGAAATTCTCACCTTCTCTTCCATAACGTTTCTTTAGCTCTGTGCACACTCTCATTCTTCGTTCCTTGTGTAGTTGCGTCAACTCCTTTGGGACCCATCTTGCGCATGTTTTGCGGTACTTCAACTTGTTACAGGTAATGTTATGAACTATACCAGTACTAATTTGAACTTTATCAACCATCATTTCCACAGTAACACGGCGGTCGGCAAGAATAATGACCTCAATTCGACTTTCAAGTGAGGGAGTTGAAACTGCAACTGGTTGGCCAGATCGGTGTTCGTCAGCCACTGAGTCGTGACCATTTTTGAACTGGTCTACCCACTTCTAAAAATTTGCACTATCCATACAACCTTTACCATAAACTTTAGACATTCTACAGTATATATTCACTGATTTCTCGCCTTGACCAAGTAAAGAACGAATAACGGAACGTTGTTCAACTAATGTGGACTTTTCAAGCGGACTCGCCATCTTGAAATGTATTTTTGATGTTGTAAGCAAAACATTGTTGATACATCAGCTGATCAGTGCTTATCCCTATGATGCCAACTGAAAGTCATAGCCTGCCCAAGTGACCGATCGGTTCTAGGCGCTACAGTCTGGAACCGCGCGACTGCTACGGTCGCAGGTTCGAATCCTGCCTCGGGCATGGATGTGTGTGATGTCCTTAGGTTAGTTAGGTTTAAGTAGTTCTAAGTTCTAGGGGACTGATGACCACAGCAGTTGAGTCCCATAGTGTTCAGAGCCATTTGAACCATTTTTTGAACTTACTAAAAGTTTTTTCTCCAGACCAATTTGTCTCTTTAATTATTGAATGACCCTCGTACACAGAGATTCGTCTGTAAAAGCAATAAATATCTGATTCTTGTTCTAGTACCAAATATTAAAAGAAGACGCAAATGGTTTCCATTTAACGTAATTCCTGAACTCTCTAAAATTTTCTGTTGAATGCTGGAAGAAATAGACCCATTGTATTGTCCTAGCTTCAATGAAAATAATCTATTAAACTAAGTGGAACGAATGAAAATACCAAACGACCGTTATTTTTTGTTTATCAATTGTACTTTATAATTATATGGTTCGCAAGTTATTTCAGTTTCCATCTGAAGAAGTGTGACAGAAATACAAAAAAAGGTAGCGTACAATTTTATGTTGGCATATTTAACTGAGTAAGTTGTTCATCACGTGAGAAGAAAACTGATCTAAAATCTTCGAAAATTCGCCATTAAAGTACTTGAAAATTGTTATGAATACTATTGAAAAGGAAGGAAAAATTTGAGTATCAAACGATACAGAAATATTCTATTAATAGTCATGTATAATTCCTGCAGTTGTTCAGTGCATGTACTGAAAAGTTTTCCGTTAGACAAAATCGTTTCACTGAAATTCCTCTAGCCTTCAACTAGCAGAGACGCTCAAAATGTTGTTCTTAAAGCGACGAACTCGATACATGCAAATATAATTACGATATTCCGCAATGAAACAAATTCGGAAACGAAATTCCGTATTTCGGTGTGCACAAACGCATCAACATTAATGTCGTGTTGCTTGATATTCGGAAGGCATTCAGTACAGTCTCGCAGTGTCATTTAGTGAGTGGGTCATTCATGGAAGTGGCGAGATTGGCCTGAGGAAAGGTTGGGAATTTGTACGGGCGCTGATAACCGCGCAGTTGAGCGCGCTGCAAACCAAACATCGTCATCATCATCATCATCATCTTTAGTGGGTGGATTTGGGACTCCTGAAATTTCGTTCTTCCCTGGACCAAGTAGGACAATTTTGATACTGAAGTCAGTGGTGGCTTGAAGGACACCTTCGCAATTCTCTCTCAGACGGCTCTTTTGTGAGTCCACATTTACTGTAACGTTTTTCTTCCCGTTGTTACACTTTCACTCGTGTCAGTTTACACTACTAATAACGACTCGGTCTGGCACACAGTTTTAATCTGCCAGGAAGTTTCATATCAGTGCACACTCCGCTGCAGAGTGAAAATCTCATTCTAATAACGGCACACATTGAATAAATCTTTGCCTCGTGATGGCTGGATGTTGTGTGCTGTCCTTAGGTTAGTTAGGTTTAATTAGTTCTAAGTTCTAGTGGACTGATGACCATAGATGTTAAGTCCCATAGTGCTCAGAGCCATTTGAACCATTTTTTTAAATAAATCTTGCACTTGGGCGGCTTGGTAACGCAACCGGCCGACTGTGTAGCTTGGGGCTTAAACCGGCCACGGTTATTCCATGTGGATGAAATGACACTGTAGAAACGATAGAGCGAACAGCTTAGTTACCGGTAATGGAAAGGCTTTGTCTCCTACGCAGAAAATGGGAAGACGAGAAGTAGGAGGTCATACACTACTCGCCATTAAAATTGCCACACCAAGAAGAAATGCAGATGATAAACAGGTATTCATTGGACAAATATATTATACTAGAACTGACATGTGATTACATTTTCAAGCAATTTGGGAGCAGACATCCTGAGAAATCAGTGCCCAAAACAACAAAACAACCATCTCTGGCCATAATAACGGCCTTGATACGCCTTCACAGTGAGTCAAACAGAGCTTGGGTGGCGTGTACAGGTACAGCTGCCCATGCAGCTTCAGCACTATACCACAGTTCATCAAGAGTAGCGAATGGCGTATTGAGACGAGCCAGTTGCTCGGGCACCATTGACCAGACGTTTTCAATTGGTGAGAGATCTGGAGAATGCGCTGGCCAGGGCAGCAGTCGAACACATTCTGTATCCAGAAAGGCCCGTACAGGACCTGCAACATGTGGTCGTGCATTATCCTGCTGAAATGTAGGGTTTCGCAGGGATCGAATGAAGGGTAGGGCCACGGGTCGTAACAAACCTCAAATGTAACGTCCACTGTTCAAAGTGCCGCCAATGCGAACAAGAGGTGACCGTGACGTGTAACCACTGGTACCCCATACCATCACGCCGGGTGATACGCCAGTATGGCGATGACGTATACACGCTTCGAATGTGCGTTCACCGCGATGTCGCCAAACACGGATGCGACCATCATGATGCTGTAAACAGAACCTGGATTCATCCGAAAAAATGACGTTTTTCCATTCGTGGAGCCAGGTTCGTCATTGAGTACACCATCGCAGGCGCTCCTGTCAGTGATGGAGCGTCAAGGGTAACCGCAGCTATGGTCTCCGAGCTGATAGTCCGTGCTGCTGCAAACGTCGTCGAACTGTTCGTGCAGATGGTTGTTATCTTGAAAACGTTCCCATCTGTTGACTCAGGGATCGAGGCGGGGCTGCACGTTCCACCAGGCAACGCCGGTGAACTGCTGTTTGTGTATGAGAAATCGGTTGGAAACTTTCCTCATGTCAGCACATTGTAGGTGTCGCCACCGGTGCCAACCTTGTGTCAATGCTGTGAAAAGCTAATCATTTGCATATCATAGTATCTTCTTCGCGTCGGTTAAATTTCGCGTCTGTAGCATTTCATCTTCGTGGTGTTGGAATTTTAATGGCCATTAGTGTACATGTGAGTATGGCTCGTGGTTAGTTCTCCAACTGTTTTTCTCCCTTTCTCCTTTCGGCCAGTTCTTGCGAGTCCTCTGTGCCGGTGCCCTTGGTGCTGCCCTACCTCGCCACCCCTCGCTACGATCCTGTGTGGAACGCGTCCACTGCTGCGTTACTGGAGTATCGACAGACACAGGTGAAGAGGGCCCTCTTGCTCCGCCGGAAGCAGAGGCGGCTGTGCAAGCACGAAGCGGTGACTCAGAGCCGCGTGTAAACAAGCCTTATCACCGCCTTCTCTGCTGAAGCTCCGCTCCACCGCGATAAGCCCTTTCCCGAGAAGGGAAGGCTATCTCTACTCGTCTAAACACCTAGAAAGCTGCAACAGGCTTGTACACATTCGATTCGGAGAACGTTCTTATTTGCGAGCACCGTTGCCGGTGAGTTATAAACACAGTAGCATGTTCAGCCAGTTGGAAAAAATTGGAAAACACCGAGAGAAGTGCACGTTTGAACATAAATTCAGATTAATCAATTATTCAAAAACAGTCTTAATCGCATTTATTATTATTATTATACCGCCAACTGGTTTCAACCCGACGTAGGGGTCATCTTCTGGGGGTTTACTCTGTGAAATTATACATATCTGTCAGAAAGACTCCATTATACAACAGTTAAAATTACATAAATTTAAAATATGTTACCCATTGGTCGACTGCTGGTGGTGTCACTCCTGTCTACATAACAGCAGGAAACTATGCGAGTGTAACCCTTCGTATGGGCTTAAATAGCGTGCTGAGATCACGTGAATAGACGGCAAGACTCCCAGCGGCGATCAACGGCATTTAATACAGTTGATTATGTGTAATTACTAGTCAGCTTGTTTTAACATAAATTTAAGTGACACTTAATAACAAAAAAACCGAATCACTCAATTTAAAAAGAAAAGTTACAATTATAGTGTTAATTATAAAAGAATAACAAATGTTCCGTAGTCAACTCGTAAAATTCGTAAAAATATATCACATTATGTTCCATAATATAAAGTAAAACAATTTGTGACACGCAAAACCTGGTGTCGTCTTGTATTATAATCTATTCATTCGTACATTTACCTAGAAAACATTGGAGTCAATTTACTAAAATGGCTAATATGGAAGGAGTATAAAGTGCTTTACCCTTTGGTGGTGAGGACGCCGTTGCATGGGTTACAAAGCGCATATCAGGCGCCCTCCAGTGTGTGTAGCGAGGACGCCGTCGCCATGGTAGCACCTGGTGTGTTCATATGGTGTTATCTTTGCCCTGGCCACGGCGTCCGTTGCCGTGGTAGCGGTATGTCATGGCTCTTCATCCACAGATATGTTGTCACTTATTTGAGATTACGGTAATATCGACAATCAAGGATAACCTAAAAAATCTAAAGATAGGATGAAAGCTTACGACACGTTTGTAATACCCATTAAAGGAATTAGGGTATTAAAATAACAAAAGGAAAAGTAGCATCATTGTGTACACATAATTTTTTGCAATAGCTCGAAATTTTTTTTTATCGTGACTCTCTAGTTGTTCATTCAGCATCGCTGCCGGATTCCGCTTATTATGTATAAAAATTTCCAGGCTCTCTAGAATATCCATCATAGTTCCTTTTTGGGTTACATGCAGTATCTTCAGATTTTCCTTTATATTGGTTTCTGCATGGTTTTCCATATCTAAATGCTGTCCGAAGAGTGATTTATTACGTGCTGTTCCAGTAGTATGTTCTTTAAATCTACACAGACCAGAGGCCGCCTAATATACGCTTTACAATCCATGGCAACGGTGTGCTCGCCTCCAAGGAGTAGAGGGCTTTGTACTCCTTCCATATTAGCCATTTTAGTTAACTGACTCAACTGTTCTCTACGTAAATGTGCGAATAGATATATTAAAAACAAGACGACACCAGTTGTGCGTGTCACAAATTGTTTTACTATATATTACGGCACATAATGTAATATATTTTTACGAATTTTATGAGTTTATAATTAACACTATAACTGTAACTTTTTGAAAAAGGAATGGTTCCGTTTTCTGTTATTTACTGTCACTTAAATTTATGTTAAACCAAGGTGACTAATAATTACATGTGATAAACTGTATTAAATGCCGTTGATCGCCGCTGGGGGTGTTGCCATCTATTCACGTGATCTGAGCACGCTTTTTAAACCCATATGCCTTTATGTAGACCAGAGTGACACCACCAGCAATCGACCAATCGGTAATATATTTTGAATTTACGTAATTTTAGCTGTTGTATAATGGAGTATTTCTGACGGATATCTATAATTGCACAAGGTAAACGCCCAGAAGATGACCCCTACGTCGGGTTGAAACCGGTTGGCGGTATTATAATAATAAATGCGATTGAGACTGTTTTTGAATGATTGATTAATCATACTAATCGCTGCTTCATCTCCACAACTATGTTGTCCAAAAATAAATTCAGATGCTAGCTAGCCCAAACTTCACTCTGCGCTGTTGTATTTGACCGCGAACGGCACTTGTGCGATATCGTCGATACTTTGTGATTGTCCGTCGTGGTCGGAACAGTGTTCGGCGTAGCTGTGAAAGCATTATGTCGGAGCTAAGTGGATTCGAACATGGGCAACTTGTTTTGGTACTCCTGTTGTGGGCGCTTCCGTAAGGAAGCGAGCTGAAGTGTTTTGTGTTTTAAGATTTATTCCGCGTACGGAACAACGTCATCTGCGGACAATCGTTGAAGAAGGTTGCGACGAAAAACCAAAGGGGAAGACAGCTGTAAAAGTCACCACATACCTGAGTGTCCTGCTCGTGAACGCTGACAGCGCCAAAAGAACATGAAGAAAGTTCCATAAGCAGGGAATTTCAGGGCAAACTGGCATTCCAAAACCAGTCCGTTACAGGAAAACGAGGTGCCGAAGCCATGAAACCTGGGCTGCGGGGCTACGGAGAATGTCGTTTGGTCGGACGACCCTTGTTTCGCCATGTTTCTAACTTCTGGTCTAGTTTAGATCCCAAGAGCGAAACATGTCGGGGGCTCGGTGCTGATTAGCGCAGCTATATCGCAGTATTTCTTGCACCCCGTGGGTATTTCTGTCCCACTCTTTCAGATGGAAAGTGAAATAATTTGCAAATTATATAACTGAATAACTCCATTATTAAACTAAAAAGCAATACAAATTTGGCATCTTCATTAATTCTACTGAGTTTGATAGACAATATTCTTATTATATCTACTGAATCTTATAATAAGTGAAAAGCACCAGTTTGCTTTTGTTCTAGAGTATTACTTTTATTGTGTTAACTGGTTTTTGGCTTACAAGGCCATCTTCAGACATTTACTGAGTACTGTCACCAAAGAAGTTACAATGTTTTTCTACAACATTGGAAGAGAGTTACACATCTAGATTGAATCAGAGACATACGGTAAGTAACATCTTTGACAGTGTGGTGATAATGCATTGAAAAAGTAAAAAATTGAGCAGTAAATAAATAAAAATGGAGTTGACAGGAAACACTTTTAACACAAAATAGGAACAGCACATACAGTAAATGCAATCTTTGAGAGTGTGGTAGTACTGCGCTTTAAAATGGTAAAAAGGCTGAACAATACACAAATACAAAAGGAGCAAACAGGAAAAAAGAACATTACATTCAAAACTGCAGCTATTTAACACTTTGCATTCAGTAAATGAACCAAGTAAAATATAAACAATATTTGATGAGACAACTACAAGAGGTATTAAACATGGACGGTAATACAAGTGCCAAAGAAAGCCTTAACAATTGAAGCTACAGTCTATATGGAATACATAGACAACTTCAATAAAGTAAAAGAACTTAATGAATACTTGCAAATGGGAATATGTAGAGACAGACAGTGTGGGAAGTAATGAACAACAGAGATGATTATATGAAGTTTAGGAGAGGGGAAGTGTTGAACAGTGCCTGGTCATTTAGGATTAGACCTGAACCGTGGGCTAGATGTTTGTTAATTCCTAGGGCTTCCAGCCGGTTGAGTTTATAACACGTTTTCAAACAGGAATAAAAAAGTTTAAAATAATGTCACCTAATCCGTTGAGGTTCCTAACGCCATACAGACTGTCCTGGAAATCTGTGATTGTGAATTTTTAATAGCTATGAAACTACTTTTAAGATTTATAATGCAAAATGTGCGGTGCGTGCAGTAGATAACAGTTCGGAGGTGAACTATTCATTCGTCAATTATATATTACATCCCCCTCACGTTTTCAGTTAAAGATCTTATAAATATTTTCATAGTTATTAAAAAGTCACAATGATAAATTTTCGGAACTATCTACATGGTGTCAGGAAACTACGTAGTGCTAGGATATAATATTTTACCATTTTTAGTCTGAGTTAATATGTGATTGAATAAGAATATATTTCCATCTAAATAATTATTTTCTTCTCTTAGTCCTGTGTGTATGCGTAATTTCTCAGTACATTTACGCATTTTCCCCTGTAATTTCTCAGTAACATTTACGCATTTTCATGAGATTATAAGAGAGACAGGTGTTAAATTTCAGGTTTATTTCCGTGTCTGATCATATCTTAAACAGAACAGTTTTACAAGCTGCGACACTGTCGCGAATTGAACAGTGACCCTAAAATAAAATAAATTTCCTTTATTGACGTCTATGGTCACAATTTTTTATGTCATCACACTATCATTTTAGGTCTATAATGACCATCTTCAGATTTGTTTTATAAAAAAACATGTCCTAATATACGGGGGCCATAGTGGCATTGTCAAATGCTAAACACAAAATCAGAGCCGGCGTCGTCAGACATATATAAATAATAGTATACATAAGAGTCAGCTTGTCAGCAGAAATACCGCTTAAAACAAGTTTGTGTTGAACAGTGGTGTTGAACTGTTCAAAACAAGATGGTCATTATAGACCGAAACCGGTAGTCTGATGACGTAAAAATTTTATGACCATGGACGTGAAGTGAAGGAAATTTAGAATAGTTTTATACCACCTACCAATAATATATCAACGGAATTAACTGCTATTTTCCTAATAATGGAAGGTGGATACACTTAATATTTCACAGGTGTCTCACATTATTGAAACAATGTTTTCGACACATCGTAGCAAGCAAAAGGTGAGTAGCGTGCCGTGTATCTTATCAGTAAAATCATGAATGACGCAGCTAACTGCTTTCAAAAAGCCATAGATTATGACGAATGGAATTAAGTTACTTGTGTGATTAATGTTTGTAACATTTGTAACTACCACAGTAATGTCGCAATCGACATTTTTAAATGGAGCGATTTGCATTATTAATCAGCGTTCGCGGGCGCTGTAAGATAGGAACACAGCCACATAACGCTTGTCAAAGGTTAGCAGGTCGCTGGGACAGCGCGTGTTCGCCATTATTGCTGCATGAACATAGCATACCAGGTCAGTTTCGGTTCTGATAGTATCTCACTCCTAGTTACCACACTTCCTGCAAACTAACGAAACTAGAATTCCGACTGAGAGGGTGGATCCGACGGCGCATTAGATGCCAAGGCCAAGCGTGTGGGTTCGCATCCCGGTGCAGCACACGGTTTACCGGAAATGTCAACACAGCGCGCACACCCGCGCAGAGCAAGTCATTTGTTGAGGATAGCATAACAGAGCTAACATTACGATGAGCTGGGAACCTGGCTTTTCACATTTACTAGATTTTCTATCTCATTTGGCGCAAAATTTAACTATGAGTGTTGACAAGCAGTACGCTACGGTTTTTCTTGTTTCAAGGACTCCTTAATAAATCAGTGATATATTTTAAAAAAACTCTATCATAGGAAATGAAAGTCTGAAAGTTCTGACACAACTCATAAACAAAATCTATGAAACTGGAGAATGGCCTGAAGACTTTTTGGACGTCACAATGGTTACTCTTGAGAAGAAAAAGCAAGCCAAGAAGTGTAGTGGTTACAGAACAATTAGTCTGATATCGCCTGTGGCAAATATCATTGCAAGAATACTAAATAGTCGGTTGGAAAACAAAACTGAAGAATTGATGGGAGAAGCCCAGTTTGGCTTCGGGAAAGGAAAAGGGACCAGAGACGTCATTGGCATGATGAGGATATTGTCAGGGAGAATTTGGCCGTTAGCGAAGAAGTTTGCGCTTGTTTTTTAGACTGGCAGAAGGCCTTCGACAGAGTGGATTGGAATATATTGATGCACATCCTTAAGGAAACAGGAATAAACTGGAGAGATCGGAGACTTATAAGGAACTTGTACCCTATAAAGGGTAAAGGTACGACTGAACTGTGGAGAAACGAACAGTGTGGAAACAGGAAGGGGAGTGAGACAAGGATGTTGTCTGTCGCCAAGTCTCTTCAACCTGTATGGAGGAATGCTGGCGAGAGAACCGCTGAAAAGATGCGGCAGCACCAAAGTAGGAGGACGTCTCATCAACACCATCAAGTATGCAGACGACCTGGCAATGCTCGCCAAAAATCAGACACAGCTGCAACACATGATGTACAATTTGGTGGAAACGGGAAGAAAATACGGCATGGAAATCAACATCGAAAAATCAAAAGTGAGAAACACTTGAAGATAACTGTTGACAATCGGGAACTGGAAAACGTTAATCAGTTCAAGTGCCTGGGAAGTTTCAGCACAAAGGATGCCCACTGCACCAACGAAATCCGAACAAGGATCGCCATGGCCACAGCTGCTTTCAACAAGAAGAGGACTCTGCTGACCAGGAAGTTGAGTTTGGCATTGAGGAAAAAACTGATGAAGTGTGCAAGTAGGCTGTTTAGGTTTTTTTATTGGTAACGCCACATAGCGCTCTGTATGAAAAATCACTGGCTGTGCAGTGTGCAGTCAGTGGCTGGTTGGCATTGTTGTAATACTCGCCATTGTAGTGTTGGGCAGATGGATGTTAACAGCGCGTAGCGTTGCTCAGTTGGAAGTGAGCCGCCAGCAGTGGTGGATGTGGGGAACTGAGATGGCGGAGTCATGAGACCGGATGATCTGGACAGAGACAGTAACTTTGTAAGACTGGATGTCATGAACTGATATATACATCATGACTTTTGAACACTATTGAGGTAAATACATTGTTTGTTCTCTATCAAAATCTTTCATTTGCTAGCTATGCCTATCAGTAGTTAGTGCCTTCAGTAGTTTGAATCTTTTATTTAGTTGGCAGTAGTGGTGCTCGCTGTATTGCAGTAGCTTCAGTAACCAAGATTTTTGTGAGGTAAGTGATTCGTGAAAGGTGTAGGTTAATGTTAGTCAGGGCCATTCTTTTGTAGGGATTATTGAAAGTCAGATTGCGTTGCGCTAAAAAATTTTGTGTGTAAGTTTAAGCACAGTCATGTATAATTTTTCCAAGGGGACGTTTCATATGTCGACCCTTAGCCGAGGATACCTCACTGGAATCTTCTGATTTTTTTCTTGTAGTTTGTGTACTTAGTGTAGATTTTGTTTATTGCTAGCGCGTAATTGTAGAGAGAATCTCTTTGTAGTTGCAGTCTTTAATTGTTTTACAGTAAAACAGTTGTGGCATGCATGTAGATTTGCACCAAGTATTTCGCAGCTGCGCTTGCAATTAACTAGATATTATTTTCAGTGCTATTTTAATGTGTTCTCTTATTTTTGCTCTTCAAATTGTGCTTTTCTGTGTTATCGTGTGAAATATTGTGACAATAATGGCATGTGAAAAACGTAACACTAGGCTCCAAAGTAAACTGAGAAACAATAGTGACGACGAGCGTAAGTTATCAGCACCATGGTGTAGTGAATTAACAGACATTTGAAGTAGTAATTTGGTAATTGTGCATAGGGAAATGGAGCGGGCGGCAAATAATGGTGTAGACAGTGAAACACATAGTGAACAGGGAAGCATTATCGATCGATCAGTCGGCAACAGCTCGCCTCAGGTTTCCGAAATAACAGGACACAATATTGCAAATACTGTAGACTTAGGTTTTGGGTCCTCACCGTTTTCTCAAATGAGTCAAGACACATTTGCTGCCTGTCAAAATGTGAATGTTGCCGGTGAAAATCCACTGCCAAAAAGCATAGAGAAAAAAACACTACAATTTTACTGTGATGAACGGTCAGGACTGTCTTTATGGACTGTGAGAAAATTTTAGCTTTTGACCAACATTGTATCGATAAGTGTGTGCATTTCATTTCTTTGGTATTGTAATTATGAAAAATGTTTTCAAATCTGTATTGGCCACTGCCCAAAACAATTTGTAAAATTTTTGTGGTGAGCATGGGGGCTATGTAAGTTGACTATATAGGTTTTTTTATTGGTAACGCCACATAGCGCTCTGTATGAAAAATCACTGGCTGTGCTGTGTGCAGTCAGTGGCTGGTTGGCATTGTTGTAATACTCGCCATTGTAGTGTTGGACAGATGGATGGTAACAGCACGTAGCGTTGCTCAGTTGGAGGTGAGCCGCCAGCAGTGGTGGATGTGGGGAGAGAGATGGCGGAGTTTTGAAATTTGTAAGACTGGATGTCATGAACTGCTATATACATCATGACTTTTGAACACTATTGAGGTAAATACATTGTTTGTTCTCTATCAAAAACTTTCATTTGCTAACTATGCCTATCAGTAGTTAGTGTCTTCAGTAGTTTGAATCTTTTATTTAGTTGGCAGTAGTGGCGCTTGCTGTATTGCAGTAGTTGGAGTAACCAGATTTTTGTTAGGTAAGTGATTTGTGAAACGTATAGGTTAACGTTAGTCAGGGCCATTCTTTGTAGGGATTTTTGAAAGTCAGATTGCGTTGCGCTAAAATTATTGTGTCTCAGTTTAAGCACAGTCATGTATAATTGTTCAAAGGGGACGTTTCAAGTGCTACGTCTGGATCATTGCACTGTTTTTAGCAGACACATGGTCCATGAGAAAGACGGAGAAAAAATACTTAGAGAGCTTTGAAATGTGGTGCTGGAGGAGAATGGAAAAGATCCAGTGGACAGATCGCATAAAAAATGACGATGTACTGCGAAGAGTAGGAGAGAAGAGAAGTGTTCTGCGTACAATTGTTCAGAGAAAGGCCAACTGGATTGGACACATACTTAGACACGAGGGACTCATACATGATGTCATCGAACGGAAACTCAGAGGAAACGCAGGACGAGGAAGAAGAATAATTCAACATCTGGTCGACGTGAAAGAGTTAAGGAGATACAACAGACTGAAGGAAGAAGCTGAAGACAGGGAACAGTGAATTCAGAAATTCTCCGTACGAAGACATGGACCTGCCACTAGGCGGAATACTACATAATAATAATAATCATGAGGGAGTTACTGACGAAAGTAAATCTGTGAGTCTTGCCCAGACAGTTCGAGTCCCGACCTAGTACACAGTATTAAAGTGCTAGTTAGTTTCAAACTAGATCACCCTCTGCGACTGAATAAAAATTAATTCTGAAAACAAAGCTGTTTTCACATTTCGGTAGATGAAAATAGTTGCCACCGTTAACCACAGGGACAATTTCTCGCTGCTTTTCTTGACACTGAAAATCTTCTATCCCATTAATAATGTCAATACCTGCACACAGCTGTGACACACAATTTACTTTCATGTGTAGTCCGTAATTAAAAAATTCCGACTGTATCGTCACATCAACAGGTCCCTAACGTGCTTTACTCTGAGATTATAAACTGTAGCGCCAAAGAAAATGGAACAGGCATGCGTATTCAAATACAGTGAGGCTAATACGGCACTGCGGTCCGTAACGCCTACGTAAGACAGCAAATGTCTGTTACAGTTGTTAGATTGGTTACTGCTGCTACAATGGCAATTATCAACGATTTAAGTGAGTTTGAATGTGGTTTTAGTTGGCGCACGAGCGATGGGATGCAGCAACTTCGGGCTAGCGATGAAGTGGGGATTTTCCCGTACGACCATTTCACGAGTATACCGAGAATATCAGTAATCCAGTAAAACATCAAATTTCCGACATCGTTGCGGCCGGAAAAAGATCCTGCAAGAACGGGACCAACCACTCGTGTAGCGTTCATTAATGCGCGACGCAAAGTTTTACGCCTCACCTGGGTCCTTCAATACCTACGTTGGAATGATGATGACTGGAAAGATGTTGTCTGGTCGGACCAGTCTCGTTTCAAATTATATCGAGCGGATGGACGTGTACGGATATGGAGACAACCTCATGAATCCATGGACGCTGCATGTCAGCAGGAGACTGTTCAAGCTGGTGGAGGCTCTGTAATGGTTGGAGAAATGTTGGATCCCTGATGCGTCTAGATACGACGCGGAAAGGTGACACGTACTTAAGCATCCTGTCCTGTCTGATTACCTACATCCTTTCATGTCCATTGTGCATTCCGACGGGCTTGGCTAATTCCAGCAGGACCATGCGACACGACGACCAAGCGACACGACACGACCAAAATTGCTACTGAGTGGCTCGAGGAAAACTCTTCTGAGTTTAAACACTTCTGCTGCCCACCGATATCCCAGACATGAACATTACTGAGCATATCTGGGATACCTTGCAACATGCTACCCAGAAGAGATCTGCACCTCTTCGTATTCTTATGGATTTATGGAGAGCCCTGCAGGATTCATTGTGTCAATTCCCTCCAACACTACTTTAGACATTAACCGAGTCAACGCCGTGTTGTGGCATTTCTAAGTGGTCGCGGGGGCCCTGCATAATGTTAGGCAGGTATACCAGTTTCTTTGGCTCTTCAATGTATATTCTTGAAATATCTTCGTGAAAGTGACAAACAACAAGGTGTGAGTTCTACAATTTCGTTCTTGGCAAGGTGGGGGATGACATTTTTCTTTGGTGCTTAGTGATTAGTGACGAGGCAACATTCCATTTAAATGGGAAGGTGGACCGTCATAATGTGAGAATATGGAGTACATAACAACAAAATGAAGTTGTACAACATTTCTCAAAAAAAATTTTTTTTTTGGTGAAAACACTGTTACAGGAAGCACATGTCTCGACATGCTAGAGAACTTTCGTTTCCCGAAACTAGAGACTGATTCGAAAGACTTCATTTACCAACAGGATGCTGAACGATGGATCGGTAACACTGGACCAAATGATTCAGCATTATAATACTGGCCTTCAAAGTCACCGGACCAGACTGTATGTGTTATCAACAACAATGAATGAACTGAGGCATCCCATAACAGCAGCTCCACAGCTGTAACTCAAGACATGCTCACAGCGATGTGGAAACAGTTTGAACACCGCATTGACGATATGCCGTGCATCTCATGGAGACATATTGAACACCAACGAATAGGTATGAAAAAAGGCTTTTCTGAGTTTCTCGTTGATCAAGAAGCAAAATTCAGTGTATATGTTTATTAGTTTCAGAAATATAGACGTGTGCCAAATAGAATGATTCTTTTTTAGATATCCTGTATTATGTTTTTTCCAGAGCTGATAACATGCAAGAGTTATGGTCGATCACTAAAATACATTGCGTAACTGTACCCAATGCCTTCCTGAAGTCCAGAAGGACGGCATCAGTTTGAACGACTACGTCTCTGACGCCCTGATTCGCAGTGCGCTTTCTTTCTCTCAGAGAGAGGCTGGAGGCGAGGGTCTTGTGACTGTGTCGGCTTCTGTGGTCCTTACGTTAAATGTGCCTCAGACAGGAATAGGTATAAACGTAGGATTTCAGACCCGCCCCACTTCAACTTTTCCTGCAGTGACTCCCACACTTGTGTTACGCACAATTACACTACTGTAATCTGGTAGCCTGCATTGTTGAACAGCACGGTACAGAACGCAGTGTGTGGTGGTTGGGTATCGAGTATCGCCTGTCGAGGACAGACAGCACAATAACGTACACATGAGGGAGATAATGAACAAGAATTTTTTCCGTCCTTTAGACATCTCTACTTGTCATATACCAGCAGAGCAATACCCGGGCTCCAGCCACGGTGAATGTGCCGGTATTTTTCAAAGAGCGACGGGTACCACTGCTTCCCTAGCCTGTGCTATAACCCATCAATCACTCTATGGTACGGTTTATCCTCAACTTATTAGTCATGATCCTCCATCAACAATTATCAAAGGCTTACGAACTCGCAAATATGGCGAATGGAAGGGGGTTTTCCAGAAACATATCCAGAACTGACGTCATGACGTTCAGAGGCTCTGGCTGAAGTACGTGGAAACTACAACCCTTACTAAATTCTTAAATGTTAGAAATCATGTGCAATTCAGTAAACAGAAATTTTGTGTATCGCAATGTATCATATCTTGCTTTTGGTCTCACAATCGTGTGTGCGTTTCCACGCTGTACAGTGCGAAATAAAGGTTCAGAGGAAATATAATCGACCCTAGATCATCTCGTAACGTACAAGACATCTTTTTAAATGACGCACTGCAAACCATATGAGTTTCTAAGGCACACATCGCTGCTAATAAATGTATTTTTCGATTCGCTGTGGTTAGATCTTCGTTGCACGAAAGCTTAGAATCTACGATTCTCACTGCGGTATTGTGTTGTTGCTTATAACACGCTAACAATCCACATTGCAAGATTTTCGTCGTATTGAACGTTAAGTTGCCTAGTGTAGGAAATACTTTTAATGAGATCTGAATCTAGGAGCTTTATGTTTTAACCATTTTTATTCGTAATCTTTAATTTCTGTGCTATACTCGTGAACGAGGCCATTGAACTAGGACAAGGGCTCATGCGAACACAGAGAGGCACTTTATTAACACTGTGTGTTCCTCCCACTTTGCTACGCCCGATAACGGCCCATAGTGCGAGGGTAATACAGAGAGGTTGCTAGAAGTCGTTAACAGGAACACAAAGCCAACTTAACAACTCCTTAGAACTGAAAGATCTCCGTATGCAAAAACCACTACACAGTAGCCTGATAAGTTCCCTCACTTGTGATTCCTTTGAACTGGCTGACATCTGTGACTGACATTGCCCCGCGGTGTTCGTGTTTGTCAAAAGATTAATGCGAAATGACTGACGCACAGTTAGCAGCGAATATAACAATTAGCCGGGCGCCCAGCAACGTCAATGAGTGCACCTGGCCTCTTCACCATGATGTTGTGTACGAGGGCACTAACCCTCCACGGCCTGCTACAGTAGAATGCAGTGTGCGGGAAGAACTTGTCTTTATGCTGCGCAGTAGGATCTAGTACTTTTGTGGTTGCAGTGTAACCGCCCTTAAACGAAATGCTTACGGGAGGAAGCAATATGCTTTACGGCTTGTCTTGGAACCTCCAGTTTCCGAATTTCCAAGAGAAAATCGTTGGGTGGTGCCTAATGGGACCCCCCTCGTGAGTTTATTAAGAAGCATTTCTCTGACTTTTTGCGCTAATTACCCTTATGGGAGCGGTGGTGGGGCTGGGCCAGTCCCAGTCCAGTCTACACTGCTGCCAGATTCCTCGGCCCTTCTGAACACCCTTCTGACGTATGCCAATTATTCCATATATAAAATGGCGGGAAAAAGCAAAATTGGTAGGAAACTCAAAGTAGCCCACTTGTGACAGTGTTTCCCTCATCCCTCTGACACCACTGTGGAAACAGGCAGTTGTCGTAAGTGTAACTGGATTGAAATTCAAAAAATTCAGGGTAGGGATTCAAATCTGTAACCTTCGCCCTTCACTGGAAAATGCTCTATGGTACTACTCAAGACGTTCATTTACATCTGCAAGAACCTCTATCTTACACAGGTTAACAATGTATATCGATACTCACTAATGGACAGACAAGATAGGTCGAAAAATACGTACTACAGGATCTATCACGCTCCGTTCACACAGGTCGTAGCAGTAATGTAATTTACTACTGATCTACAGCACCCTTGCAGACGGCTGCATATTCGGCAAGATTATGCACAACCCTATCAATAACGAATTAATTCAGAATTGCTTAAGGTGCATACCAACGACATGTCTTCTAATTTCAACCCTGTTGATTTTATGTGAGGCCCTATAGAATGAGACATGCACACCAAAGCCATTCTGGCCAATCTCATTGTGCTGTGAGGGTGTTGAAAGGTCATGCATTTGAATGGCTCTCCAACGATTTGTGAGACTCTTAGATACCTGTCCATGACCTACTGCCATCACAATCCGAAGGATAAAAGGAAGTATCAAACACTATTAATAATGTGTCTCCAACTGAGTTCCTAATATGGTGTACAGTCATTAGAAATTGAATTAGTCAGTATACCAATGGTAAACCATGATGAGCCTCGTGTGCGTGTGCGTGTGCGTGTGCGTGTGCACTCAAGTAACACACAAGCACCTTGTAAGGAAACAAAACACCATACCTAGCAACTAAGCAAGTTGAATGGGATAAACAAGTGCCTACGTGAAACTCTTCAAAATATGATACCTTGCAAATGACCCGACATTCCAGTTTACTCTACTTTTAGTCTGTTATTGTCAATAACAGGCGTTGTTCCATTTTAAAAAGTATGCATCAGTGTCTTCCAAAAGGATAACTCACTATCCCACACTGCAGTTCACACCACAGACTTCTTGAAAAATGTACAGACTCTTCAGTGCCTTCACTAGTCTCCTGATTTGTCGATCATAGAACATATCAGGGATATCATGGAAAAAATTTATATTTTCATACCAACCTCCAGGTGGCCTTCTGCATGAAGAGGCAATGCATGACTTCCGGACATTGCAAGTAATTCCTCAACATGATATTCGGAAGATGTTTCCTTCCATGCCACAACGAATACGAGTTTATTTGTGCCTCTGAGGGCATACCTCATGAATTTTCATTTTTTCCTGGAAGTTCTAATGTTGCGAAAAAATTAGTTTTTGTAGAGCTAACTTTTAGAAGCGTCCTACGCTTTTATAGAGGTTCCAAACTGTGGGCTCTCACTCCATTTTCCAGATGTTATCTGTGGCGTTCGGTGAATCCCAGAGGAAAACAGCGTTCTAGATTTCGTTCGCAATGCTTTATTTCCTGGACTTTGCCGAAAACAGCATTTTAGCTCTTTCCACATTCGAGTCGTAAAACAGTTTCTGACGGAGTCCTTACGCCACAGGAGAACGTATGTATGATGCCTGTGGAGTGCCCACCATCCAGCCGCAGAACTCGGAAGGAGAGACTGGTAATGCGTGTGGCACTGACTTGCAGCTCATCCATCTGGCCCTTCTCAGAATTAACTTTGGAGCGGCCCTTCCATCCGGCCAGAGGGCCTCGCTGCTTGCCTGAGGGCTGGCCGCTCGTCCCAGTGTGTTTCCAAAGGGCCTCGTACTTAAACACGCCATCTGCATGGATACTCTGCAGATCGCACTTAGTGCTTGTGAGAGGGTTCATTGAACCACGTTCACAATAATTCCCTATTATTCCAATCTCAGACAGCGCACGGGAAAAGCGAACATCCATATTTTTCCGTGCGAGCTCTCATTTCCCCTATTTTATTATGACGATCGTTTCTCCCTATGAAGGTCTACGGTAAACAAAATATTTTCGCATTCGGAGGAGAAAGTTGGTGATCGAAATTTCGTGAGAAGATTCTGCCGCAGCGAGAAACGCCTTTGTTCCAATGGTGTCCACTCCAAATCCTGTATCATGTCAGTGAGACTCTTTCCACTTAATAAAAAATGTGTTGTCCTTATAGGACGAGGAATTCCGCCTTATGCAAGACACCTTTTTATTTTTGTTTACCCGTACCAGTTTCAGCACTTTTGTGCTATCATCAGTGGGTTATTTTATTTTCTTACTTACATGAAGCTACTGGGTATTTATGTTGGTAGCTAGTCTCCTACACAATCTATAACTTGACATGGCTTTTATGTTGTAGTGTTTTCTCATATGTTTAGGCGATGTGAATACGCTGATTTCTGTGACTTATGGTCGTTTGACAACGCACTTTTTACGAATTTTCAGAGTTTTCGCCGCCATGGCAGCATGCAGAAATAGGTGCAGAACAATCGCGATAAATAGTGACTCCCATTAAATATCTACGTAACGAACCATTTGAAGGGGAATGATTAGGTAAAAGTAAATCATAGAAAAGGCTGGTAAGTAGAACCCACAGCACGTGCAGTCCACCCATGAATGAGGCGGCTTACTGAATCTTCATTTCGCCGATACTTGAGCACTGCTCTTCAGTTTAAGAGCCTTTCCAGACAGATCTGGAAGAGTGAATAGAAAAAAAGCCAAAGCAGAGCAGCGCGTATCGTCGGAGGTCCGTTTAGCAAGCGCTGTTGTGTCACTGGTGCTCACCCAATTACAGAGGCAAATCCATTAAGCGTCCCTTTGTGCACCACGCAATTGTTTTACTGTTAAAATTCACAGAGAGGAAGCTTTTAGAAGAATCGACGGATTTCTTGCTTCCTCCTGACAATGGAGGTAAAGTTAGACAGATTGGAGCTCCTGTTGAGGCTTAGAAAATAGTTCTTCCTGGGCACCAATGCATCATTTGTGACATAAACATTGTGGTGGAGAAGGGGATGTGGTCCACAAAATATGCTCCACACAACTGGTAGGCATCTAGTGGAGTAGTACAGATATGGATGTCAGTGTGCACTATCCAACTGCTATTTTTATTTGACACTTTGTAACCTCCCAACAGAAAAATAATATAAATAATATTCACAATTAGTGTAACCTCAAAACAGAAAAATTCCTAAATCTCTCAACAGTAAATAATATAATTATGTCGTTCACATTCAGTATAATCAACCAACAGATAAATTCCGTAACCTACCAATAATAAAAATGTGACTAATCTCTCAATAAAAAATGTGTCTCACTTATAACCTTTCAATAATTGATGTGAATTTAAGCTGGTAAATTTTTGGACGTCAGCAGTGCTGCGTCATGGCCCTGAAATTTCATTATGAATAAACTGAAAAATCTTACCTCAATTAGGTCGCCGGATAACGCGTTAATATCTGCTCCTATAAGAAATTTTTCTGTCGCAGCTCAGTGCAATGCTGGTCGATAGATTTGTCATGTATAAAAAGAAACAACTGATTTTTCCTTTCAATAATCGGGATGACCAAGGATTGGAGAAATTAGTAAATTCTTTAAATTGAAATGAATGGTTGTCGAAAGTTATTTTTTATGAGAAAGATTATTATTAAGAGATTTTTAAAACATTTACATGCGACTTGATATAATAATACTACATATGCGCGAGGCCGCTTTTACCTTATACTAAAACGCTCAGGGTCCGCCATCGCTCCACCACGACCGGCCTAGCCAACACGATACACCAGACTGGTCGCTAGCAACTACTAACTCCTACTGCTACACAGCTCTTACTGCAGTCAACACTGCTCTTTGGTCTCAGATTCTCTTATAGCTTACATATCGCAGGCAGCGCGTTAGCAATCCATCGAAATTACATCTGCTCGAGTGCGCTAACAACAAATTCCTTAATCATGGACCTCTTACAACTTCAAACATTTATGCAACTTAAAGAATAATGCTATTCATAACATGCTCTTTAATTGTGGTTTTGAATATCTATTTCCTACTGGCAATCTGTTACACATGCAGCTACTATTTCAACTTTTTCCATTACTTAGTGAAGGTCTTTACACGCAATGAAATTTGTAAAGATGCGCTCATGAGTTAGCCGATTTTTGGCCAGGGGGTCAGTATACTATTGCAGAGTTCTTTGCAGTGGCGGCCAGTCACAGCTTGGCTGGCGAAATTTTGGAAGGGCTGGTTTTGTTTATGGCACATTTACCGGAAACTGTATTCAGTAGACGTAGATGCAGATGGAGATGGATCTTGCTTTCACTAGTAAGGCTGCCCTATGCCTTGGTGCATAGCGTACACATTTCTTCATTAGATTAGAACAAGTAATTCTGTTTCTGATATTGCCTTCAAACATGATACACTTCTACATTCACTAACGTCTCGCCAGAAACAGAATTCTGTGAACTGCGAATGGATTTGAGGCTTATGCTCTGTTGGCCAGGATATTCAGCCCACTCTTTCAACACCCAAAGTTATATAACGCGCATGTAGTCTCTCCCAAAAGAAAGGAAGCCAGTTAATTACCTTGTAAGGTTTCTGTCGTGCATCATTTTTGAGTCGTAAAACCATGTAACTTGAATGTGGCCTTTCTTTGTGGAACTGAAGAGCACGTGTAGACTATATGATCTAAAGTATCCTGGCATCTAGTAGTGGACATGGAGTGAAGCCGACGTTGTAACTCATCTCAAAGGAGGGTTCAACCTGGGACTATGGGCAGGCGCATCCATCTGAGAAATGTTACTGTGCACAAACCGTTCACTAACAGATGCTACTTTATGACAGGATGCGTTGTTATGGTGATACAAATACAATCATCTCCAAACTGTTCCTGTACTGTACCCAGTACACAGTTCATGTCCTTCGGTATTTGTAGTATACTGAAGCACTATAAGGGGACAACATCCTAGGTACGAGTATCGTCACCTCGTGTGTCTTTCACTGTTAGCCCTATACATCATGGCAGCTAACATTCTCCAGACACTCGCCAGACCAGAATACTTCTTCCGGCTTGCCATAGCGTATGCCATGATTCATTAGTCCAAATCACTAGCTTCCAGTCACCCACTGTTGTTCTTTACGCAACTTCAGGCGTCACTTATTATTAATTACAGAAATGTGGTCTTGTGAGGACCTGCTCCACCGCTGTACCTCATTCTTATTAACTCTATACAAACAGTCCTCGTGCTGATCGTTATGCTGGTAGCACTTTGGAGCTCACAAGTCATTCATTCCCCAATTCCAGGCCACTCTTACGTCCAACGCCTGCAGTGTGTGATGGTCTCTCTCCATCAGTACGCGATGTTCCCCTTGTCTTGATTTAGCTGTGGCGGTTCCTTCGCATGTCCACTTAACAATCACATCACCAGTAGTCGACTTGGGCAGCTTCAAAGGCGTTGAAATGTCGTTGGTGGCCCTGTCACTCAGGTGAGATCCAATTACCAGTCCACATTGGAATTCACTGAGCTCTTCCGACCGTCACATTCTGCTAATACTGCTTCTCCAATGACAACCAACAGTCCGCACGGTGGCGAGTCTTCCTGTCATGACATCTAATGCTCGGTTCCGCATTCCATACGGGTGTCAGGAGATCCAGACAGTGTATGTTCAGTGGGTACAATTTCTTTTATTTATGCTTCATGAATTAGGTATCCTGTTTGTTCGGATATCTTCATTGCTAGGGACTCTCGCCTTCTCTTTATGGACTAGTTTTTTACTCAGTGAGACACCCTTATAAGCCAGTTTCGTTTTGTACAATGTTATCGGCTAAAGGAAAGGTAAAGCAGATCGCATCCAGATCTCAGTGATTTTCAGCGAGGTTTTCCTTCCGTCTTCCCCACTTATCACCTTCAAAAGACTGCAATAGGCTGTTTAATTTCACGTTTCAAATGACTTGCACTACTAATGGCGTAACTAATTCTGTTGATCACCTGTAATTTTCAGCGTCGACGACCTGTGCGTCAAGTAACTGAATTACAAACAACTGACCTCTCACCAAACACTGAATTAGTGTTCCTGACATTTTCCATATACAGTCCGCCTTTTAGTTTTTTTTTTTTTAATTGTGTTCATATTGTCTTGCATGTTAAACAGATTGCGTTCATATATACATTGCACCAATGACTCCTAAAAGGTCGAATCTAGTTCCATTGCAGTTTTTAGTTGGATGTTAGGCATCTTCAAAACCACACGTCTATGTAATTGTAAAGGTAGAGAAACCGAAGCAGTCTTGTCGGACAATAGACCTAAACTTTCTTCTAGGAAGGGAATTTGGCAAACAATGTTGAAATTATCTATATATCGGGTGGCAATAACTAGAGTGCAGTTATCACTTAGATCCAGTGTGGGGCCGTAATTATCGTATAGTGGCGAAACTCCGTAGGTATGCTAATGCGTTAATGCAGGACTGATTTACGTTGGGGAAATATTAGTTCCAATCGTGACCACCAGGTGCAAATCCGGTGCTGTGCACTGTTTGTGTGACGGTATGACATCCACGCTGCCACTTTACAGAGAAGAGTCTGACCTCTTAGTGAAACCGTTTTATGTAAACCGAGCAATTACATTGCTGTATTGAGAGAGTATCGCCGATTGAAAGATCTGAAGAGAGACCCAGTGTCATTAAGTGGTTTAAAGAAGACGACAACGAAATTTGAAAACACGAGTAAGGTTGGTGTGGCAAGAGGAAGGTGCGCCTGCAGGTCGAAGAGAAAGGTGTCCAACCCCGGAGAAGCTACTGATGAGGATTCTGTTGCTGTAACTGAGCAAAAAAATGGCTCTGAACAGTATGGGACTTAACATCTGCCGGCCGGGGTGGCCGAGCGGTTCTAGGCGCTACAGTTTGGAACTGCGCGGCCGCTACGGTCGCAGGTTCGAATCCTGCCTAGGGCATGGATGTGTGTGACGTCCTTAGGTTAGTTAGGTTTAAGTAGTTCTAAGTTCTAGGAAACTAATGACCTCAGAAGTTAGGTCCCATACTGCTCAGAGCCATTTGAACCACTTGAACTTAACATCTGAGGTCATCAGTCCCCTAGACTTAGAACTACTTAAACCTAACTAACCTAAGGACATCACACACATCCATGCCCGAGGCAGGATTCGAACCTGCGACCTTAGCAGCTGCGCGGTTCCGGACTGAAGCGCCTAGAACAGCTCGGACACCGCGGCCGGGGTAACTGAGAGCATGCTGCTCGTACTCCAGATAGTGTTAGCACTAATGCAATATCACGAGGATTGTCCATCCCGTGGTTAACAGTACTAAGAGTTTTGTGGTCTGTTTTAGGTCGGTAAACGTAAGATCCACACCGTGCAGCAACCTCATGAACCGCAGCAATGTTCTGAATTTGCTCTTCGGTTCCCGGCAAAGATCGAATTAGATGACATGTGGCGAGGAAATATTCAATGTGGTGACAAGGCACATTTTAGACTATAGGATGCAGTGAATACACTGAACTGCCGCATCTGTGGTCCTGATAAACCGTGTGTTCTGCACGAATACCCACTTCACTCGCCTCATGGAACTGTGTGTGGTGGATTCACAAGTACGCATTAGGAGTGATTTAAAATGGAATGATCATATAAAGTTGATCGTCGGTAAAGCAGATGCCAGACTGAGATTCATTGGAAGAATCCTAAGGAAATGCAATCCGAAAACAAAGGAAGCAGGTTACAGTACGCTTGTTCGCCCACTGCTTGTTTACTGCTCAACAGTGTGGGATCCGTACTAGATAGGGTTGATAAAAGAGATAGAGAAGATCCAACGGAGAGCAGCGCGCTTCGTTACAGGAACATTTAGTAATCGCGAAAGCGTTACGGAGATGATAGATAAAGTCCAGTGGAAGACTCTGCAGGAGAGACGCTCAGTAGCTCGGTACGGGCTTTTGTTAAAGTTTCGAGAACATTCCTTCACCGAAGAGTCAAGGAGTATATTGCTCCCTCCTACGTATATCTCGCGAATAGACCATGAGGATAAAATCAGAGAGATTAGAGCCCACACAGAAGCATACCGACAATCCTTCTTTCCAAGAACAATACGAGACTGGAATAGAAGGGAGAACCGATAGAGGTACTCAGGGTACCCTCTGCCACACACCGTCAGGTGGCTTGCGGAGTATGGATGTAGATGTAGATGTAGATTCTCGGTTGGTTCTTCTTTGGAAACAGTACACCCAGAAGGCCTGTCAGGTGTATCGTAGCATGTGCACCTTATCAAAACTTCCTTCTACAACACGTGATTCCTGTTTTAGAAGAGCACAACTGTGTGGAAACCACAGATTTCGTGCAAGATGTGTCAACACTGCAGGTTACTCACCCAGTGAAAGATCTGCGTAATGCAACCTTCCGCGAACGTGTTATCTCCAGAGTATTTCGAGATGCATGGTCTGCAGTATCACCTGATCCGAATTTGTGTGACTTTCGGCTCTGAGAATACCTAAAAGAATGCCGTTGTCAGAGACATTCGACCTCTATCTGATCTAAAGGTCAGTAGGCCCCTACACAGGAACACGTTTCTCCGATACCACCGGAATTGCTGCGAGCAACTGTTTCTCACGTTGTTTTACGGGTGCAAGTTCTCGTCGGCTTCTTCGTCGCTCATACTGAACAAATTGTGTAAGCAGCAATTAATAATAAAATCAACATTAACCTTTCTCACTTGTTTAGCCTTTTTTGCCCATATCCCTCTCCTAAATCATTACAGCATCAGATTTTCGCCTGGTGACCAAAATTGGGACTTTTTTCAGGCTAAATCTGTTCTACATTAATGCACTAGAATATCTACGAATTTTCACTGTCATACGATAATTATAGTAGACAGTGGATCATTGTAAGTAGTTGATTTTAATTATAATCAGCCAGGATCAGATTATCGTCCATCAAGAAGCATAGCCGAATGCCAAATGCATGAGCTAAGTGTACTGTGAAGACATTATTACCTTAAGTTCACAAATAATAGGGCAAGCACGTGTCAGATTTGAAGACATAATGCGCATAGTTAGTCAATGAAGTACGAAATCCACATCGGAAGAAATTTTGTAGGAAAAAAAGCGTAAAACACAACAATAAGGTGAGGTAGCTAGAAAATTGTGTTCGGTCGTTTTTCTCTTTAGGGAAGATAATTACTAAGAAACAAGTAATGTGGGTATCTGCTCTGCACTGTGCCTCGAAGTTGCACCGTAAAACGTTTCAGCTCCTCAACACCAAATTAAAACGTTGCATTAGGAGGTGTCTGCTTCGTGCAAAAGGTCTTGAGTTCATATTGACGACAACAAGTAATTCTTCATTACAGACGTTTATTTACAAACAGAACTGACAGACTTCACAGACTCAACAACTGACTCTCAGAGCTAACCGAACTGCATATCCGAACTGAACTGGCAACTGGGTGTATTAATATCTTTCCAAACAATGAGAGTCTTTGACAATGTTTTGTTTACAATACGATAGCAATTCACGACTTAAAACTAAATTAGACATTACAGAATTTTAGTACAGATTAAAGTAAGTAAAAGGATCAGTACATATAAATTCTTACAAGCATAATTTCCATATAGATTTTATAACATTTTTCTACCAGCTTCTGGATAACCTTCACCAGATTTGTACCGATGTTTCCAGAAATATCTTGACATTTGATTCTGGATATTTCTTGAGTGATTTAGAACAACTATCTATATGTAAAATGATTTAAATCGTGTTTCAAAACGCAAACAAATCTGTTTAGCAATATTTCTTGATACAAATCGTCTTTCGAAACTAGATTATGAAACAGTTTTCACAAGTTTTCGTATTTTTGCGATCATAATATAGAATTTCTCCATAGAAAGTTCCAAAAGTGTGCATTAAACGATCATTCACAGACTTTCTCTTTAGCTGGTGAGTTTTTAAAAGTATCTTGTCCATATTATACGAAATAATTTAGCTCAAAACTGATAATTTATACAATTAATCAGAACTACAGCAAACAGTGAGTCTTTCTTTTACAAAATGAAATATAATTACAAAATTGAATGAAAATAGGTTACTAACACTAATATATATTTAAATTAATTCTATTTTTGTTCTTTCTGTGCAAAATGTCCTAATATTGACACAATACAATATTTAAACATCACCAAAGTTTCCCTTTACATTTTGCATATCTGTATCGACATCCCCTAAAAATCTACAGTATCGAATACTTCAATATGTCCCAATATGTCCTGTAATGTTACACAACCCCCCCCCCCCCCCCCCCATCAGCACTTCCACGTGAAACACGGAAGGGTTGATGTCCTTACATTACAAAACAGAAAAGTTTTACACATATCTTTGGTGTCTTATTTCTTGAAGACCGGTGATCATCTTTCTTGAAGGTCGGTGATCTTCTTCCTTAAAGGTCGGTATACCTCAATGCCACACACTGTATTTCAGTCTCATCTTCACAGTCCGTATGGTTTCCATATACACTGCAGGCTATCACAGGCTGCAATAGCACAGTCCGCTATGAATATACAGCATACAGTGGTCAAACCCAGTTAAACATTAGCAAAAGCATTTAATAGTCTGTGGACCGGTTTTTAAGGACACAGAAATTTGAATTCTCTAAAGTCTAATTACTCAAGAAAATTTACTCTAAATAATTTCTTAAAGCTAGGAGAGGATAGACTGACAGATGGAGAAAACTGATTATACAGGATCACAGAATAAGTGTAAGATGCAATGCCAGAATACGAAAATGAAATATGACAATTGCATAGCTAGGGGACCTAGTGCTCGCCAAACACTTAGCGCACAAAAGAATGTATGCTCCCCTGAGGAATCAGATAAATACAACATAACAAAGTATACAAAAATATCCTGGTAAGATTACATATAAAAGTCTATAAACATCTATTATCTAAAATACGTTTTTACATTTTTTATACAATTTCAGTTCGGTCACGTTTCGTAGGCCAAACAGTCTGCCAGAATTTGGTTAGACTAGACGGTAAGCATTCGGATGAGGATTGTCCTGAATCTTGAAAGGTCCAATGTATATGTCAAAAAACTTTTTTAATTCACCACTGTCATCTTCAAAGTCAACCCCCACAGGTAGTCCAGATAAAGCATCAGCAACTACATTATCGGGTCCTCTAAGATATTTTATTCAGTAATTAAATTGTTGTAACAAGAGTGCCCACCTGGTAATCCTTCCATGATGCAACCTACATTCTTGAATATAAATTAATGCCTTATGGTCTGTGTAGACAACTACCTGGTTTCCCAATAAATAATTTCTGAATTTAGAAAGTGCCCAGTAAATGGCCAAAAGCTCTTTCTCGGTAACAGTGTATTGCCTCTCATGTTTTTTCAAGGTTCGACTAGCAAAAGCAATAGACCTGTGTTCTATTTTCCCATTTATATTTACTTCTTGGAAAAGGTGACCACCTAGGCCATAATCACTACTATCTGCCATAATGCAAAAAGGTAAACTTAAATCAGGACGGTACAAAATTTGACCGTTACATAACTGTGTTTTTATTTCTTCAAAAGCAGCTTCACATTCCTGATCCCAAACCCACATTGCGTTTTTCTTCAGCAATCTGTTAAGACTTGGAGCATTTAGAGCTTGGGTACTAATGAACTCTCTGTAGTAACCGCACATCCCGAAAAATTACTTTAGTTGTTTCTTGGTTTTTGGAATTGGGAATTTTGCAATTGCCTCGAGTTTTTCAGGATCTGGCAAAATACCTTCCTCAGAAATACTGTGCCCCAGAAACTTCAATTTTTTCATACCAAACTTACATTTAGATAATTTAAGTGACATTCCCCCTTTCCTTAATCTATTGCAAACCTCCCTCAAAGTATTAACATGTTCTTCCCAAGTTTCTCCAGTGATCAAAATGTCATCTACATACACAGTTAATTTTGATAAAATATATTTTCCCAAAACAAAGTCAAGTGCTCTAATGAATTCGGCTACTGAGACATTCAGCCCAAATGGTACCACACAATACTGGTAACATCTTCCCCCATACAAAAAGGCAGTATACTTTCTGGAATCATTTTCTAATTCTACTTGGTGAAATCCTGATGTGAGATCTAAACTGGTCATGTATTTCATTCTTTCAAATTTATGAAGTAATTCGTTTATATTCTCGGGATGATCGGTCTCTCTTTCCAGATACTTATTTAGGTGTCTTGAATCTAGTACAAGCCTGACACTGCCATCACGTTTTGCAACCACTACCAAAGGATTATTGTATTGGCTCTTACTTCTCTCAATGATGCCCCACTCTTCCAATCTTTTGAAGTTCCTTTTCTACATCTTTTCTCTTTGCAATGGGTACACTATAAGGTTTTATAAAGAATGGCTCATGTGGTTTTAATCTGAGTTTACATTGATAATTCTTTACTCTGCCAGGTCTATCATCAAAAACATCACAGTAATTCCACAATAATCTTTCTAACTCTACCTTCTGTTCTTGGTTCAAATTATCTGATTCCCATAATTTTTCTTAAACTATATCCCCATATTCTCCATCATCATAATCCTCCGTAATTTCCTCTACACAATAACCACTGTCTTTAGAAAATGTAACGTCCCTAATTTCAATTCCCTTATCAGCACAGTTTTGAACCGACATGTCAGTACTGGAACATACTCTCGTCTTAGGATCAATAAAGGTAAACAAACTCTTTTCCCAATCAAATGCTGCATTAGCTTTTAATATCCAGTCCATACCCAACAGTACATTCTCATTTAGGTCACTTATTACAAGACATCCTTGAGTAAACTGTACATCATTTATACTGAAGGACAACAACACCTGTCTATTAACAATTTTGCTCAGTTTGCCGGTAATGCCTCTACTTTTTATTCCAACAACTGGTAATTCAACAAAGTCAGGATCATGCTTAATTATATCTCTTAATTTGCTTGAAATGGCACTAATTGGACTCCGTGTCAATCAAACAATACCCTTCCCAACCTGCAGCTTTAATTTTTATGTATGGACTACCAATAGTGGTTTTTTTCCCTTTCTTCCTGTTCTTCATACAAAAGATCTTCTGCTATCTCATCATACCTCGGTTCCATATTTAGGTTTTCTTTATTAGGCAATACTTTCTTCAAACTTTTAGGTCTACTGGAATTTACTGGAATGTCTGGATTACTATTTACCTCACATACATCCTGACTAGTACCCCGTTTGATGATTTCATTAGGCTTAAAAGCAGAAACTGGTTCATAAATTTCCCTTAATTTGATATTAACATCATTGTCATCACTGTAATCTTTAAATTTGTCCCAAACAGATTTCAAAATAATCTCAGATGCATCAGCACAATCAACCCCCTGTCTCCTGATGTATTACTAAGCTGAACTGGCACAATCTGATTCTCATGTGGAATGTAGTTAGAGTTCCTGGCACAACTATTCTCAACACTATTGCTTATAACATCCTCCTTAACTTCAACATAAACTATTCCATCCAATTCACCATCAAAATCTTCTAGTACATAATCATCATTAGCCTTAACATCAACATTATCATCATCATTGCCTGAGCTTACACTACAAACACTACTAGTATCACCAACATTACTCACAACACCATCTTCACCAACCACATCCACATGAATATCAGACTTTCCAGAAACTTCAGTATGAACATCATTATGACAACTTACATCTAAAACATCACCACACATAAGTTTGTACAATCCAAAATTATCAAAGTTATCCTTACCTTTCATTTCAGCATTAGGTGCTTCTTCTTGACTATATAAATTTGCAATTATATCATCTTCTAAGCCTACTTCATAAAAAGTAGCCTGTTTCCTATTACAGTTGTTTCTAGTATTTTCTCTGATGACATTCCAAAATTTCCTGTCAAATTTAATTTTTTCATTACCTCTATCTACAGATCGATCATAAGCATACTGTCTATGCTGGTTAGGTCTCTGATTATAGTGCTGTCTGTTCCGGGTGAAATTAGCCTGATTTTGAAAATTCCTTGCCCCAAACTGACAGACTCCCAGTGGAGCATTTAGTCGTTTAAAGGCCTATGTCTGTCGTTTCCCTGCCTCGGGTTACCTTCTCTCATGTCATTACCCCAGGACCTGTTTCGATTTTCCCATTCTCTGTTTGAATTAAAGTGCTGATCATTCCTACCAAAATTTCTTCTGTCATTGCTATTATAATTATCCCTGTTGTTGTTAAAGTTTCTTTGTTCACTATTATTGTTATTATTTCCACAGTTCGGTTCCCACCCTCTGTGTGATGAACCTACAAAGTCGTTAAATCTGTTGATTTGTTCAAAGGCTCTATCAAGTTTGTCCACATATTTCAAGAATTGTTCTATGGACTCATCTGGACCATATACTAAACCCCATTGTATTCTTTTTGGAAGTCTCCGTTTTAGTACATCAATTTGAGTTAGCTCATGAAATGGCTTATCCAGATGCACTAATTTTTGCAACTGTTTCTCACAATAGGCTTTCATTGACCCATCAGATTCTCTGTAACTAGGACCATTCAAGAATTCACTTTTGATTCGAGCTTGCTCAGTTTCAGACCAAAATTTGGTTAGAAAACATTTTTCGAAATCTTCAAAGGACATTTCCGCGGAACAATTCTGATTGGCCCACGAAAGCGCCTCACCATCAAGTAATTTCTTTACAAATTTTATCTTAACACTATCTGTCATTATGGACGTGAGCTGCTCCTTGCAGAATTGTATGAAGTCTTTTGGGTGTATATTCTTGTCACCAGGATAAGTTTTAATGGGAAAATTTCCCCATACCCCATTACAACTATTACTAAAACCTTTTTGCAACATAGTTTCTTGTATTTCTACAAATTTTCTGTCTACAGTTTTTTCGACATTACCTACTCTACTACAAATTTCTGTGACCTTTTTGTCAGAATCAGATTTGAAAGATTCAATTTCGCTTTCAAAAAATCGTTTTGTCTGGTCAAATTCATTTCTCAATTGAGAATTTTCCTCATTTACAAAATCAACAACTTTTTTAAGTTTTGACTGGTTATTTGAAATTTCGTTACTTAAATCAGTTTCAAGGACAGAAATTTTGCTCTCAACCGTGTCCACACAACAACCAAGTTCTTTTTGGTTTGACTCAAAAGTAATTCGCCATTCTTCGAGAACCTGATTAGTGTGAGCAATCTGTTCTGTATTTGAATTTATTTCTGATTTTAAATCACACACAGCCTTCGAAATCGACCTGTCCATCTGTTGTTGTGTCTGTTCAATTTGTTGACGTAATTCGGCACGAGAATCGTCCATCTTCGAGTTTAACTCTGAAAACATTTGTTTTAACATTTCCAACATTCCTACACTGTCAGAAGCACTTTCCCTAATAGGTGTACTCGCTACACCGCTGTCAATACTGAAATCTGCGTCTTTTCCATTATTTTAGGAAGCAGGTACTTATCTTAGTGTCCGTCGGCGGTCGTTGGTGTCAGTGTTTTGCGAAATTTCTTCAATTCCTGGATGGTTTCGCTCGGTTGATTCACTCCTCTTCTTGTGACCCTCGAATCGACGTATTTACTTCTGAAGAATGACTGGTCCGTCGTATATCCTCTTCTTGTGGTCCCAAAACAGACGTATTTTCTTCTTGTGATCCCAGAAGAGACGTATTTTATTTTGAAGAGTCACTGGGTGGTCGTCAAATCCTCTGCTTCCTCCACCAAATTATAACATCCCAGCTCCTCCACCAAATTAAAACGTTTCAGCTCCTCAACACCAAATTAAAACGTTGCATTAGGAGGTGTCTGCTTCGTGCAAAAGGTCTTGAGTTCATATTGACGACAACAAGTAATTCTTCATTACAGACGTTTATTTACAAACAGAACTGACAGACTTCACAGACTCAACAACTGACTCTCAGAGCTAACCGAACTGCATATCCGAAATGAACTGGCAACTGACAACTCCTAGGTGTATTAATATCTTTCCAAACAATTAGAGTCTTTGACAATGTTTTGTTTACAATACGATAGCAATTCACGACTTAAAACTAAATTAGACAATACAGAATTTTAGTACAGATTAAAGTAAGTAAAAGGATCAGTACATATAAATTCTTACAAGCATAATTTCCATATAGATTTTATAACATTTTTCTACCAGCTTCTGGATAACCTTCACCAGATTTGTACCGATGTTTCCAGAAATATCTTGACATTAGATTCTGGATATTTCTTGAGTGATTTAGAACAACTATATATATGTAAAATGATTTAAATCGTGTTTCAAAACGCAAACAAATCTTTTTAGCAATATTTCTTGATACAAATCTTCTTTCGAAATTAGATTATGAAACAGTTTTCACAAGTTTTCGTATTTTTGCGATCATAATATAGAATTTCTCCATAGAAAGTTCCAAAAGTGTGCATTAAACGATCATTCACAGACTTTCTCTTTAGCTGGTGAGTTTTTAAAAGTATCTTGTCCATATTATACGAAATAATTTAGCTCAAAACTGATAATTTATACAATTAATCAGAACTACAGCAAACAGTGAGTCTTTCTTTTACAAAATGAAATATAATTACAAAATTGAATGAAAATAGGTTACTAACACTAATATATATTTAAATTAATTCTATTTTTGTTCTTTCTGTACAAAATGTCCTAATATTGACACAGTACAATATTTAAACATCACCAAAGTTTCCCTTTAGTTTTTGCATATCTGTATCGACATCCCCTAAAAGCCTACAGTATCGAATACTTCAATATGCCCCAATATGTCCTGTAATGTTACAACCGCTGAAACGTCCCAGCGTGAGTTTGAGACATAACTAAAGTTACCTTAAACTACACATTTGCATCATAATGTAGAACTTGATTCCGAACCATAGACAGTTCATTCTAAACTGATGCTTGTTATTGTTCACGAATACCGTAAGTTAGTAAACGTATTTACAAGTATCCCTAGGTCTCGTGAAAAAGCATCTGAAAAATTTACAATTATCAACTGTACACGACTATTTTTAGCACACTTCGGCAGAATAAATTAGCTTTTGACATGAGCTGCACGTCCTCAGAAGATTACGGCTTAAGGCGTAATCGAGTAAACCTCTGTAAGATAAGCAAGCAATACCATCCACGGATCAACACAAAGGGTACAAATCAGGCATAATCTTGTTTTTTAATATCAGTTTATTATCCATCAGGTACCCTAGCAACATCACACTTCGAGTCTGATCCAGTGTGTGCCCATGATATTTATTCTAGTACTTCAATGACATTTTTGTTTGACTGAAACTGTGTATTATACAATGAGTCTTTGTAAGATTAACGATCAAGCAACTGTTTCCCAGGAATCAGTTGTAAAAGTGTCCGTTATGCTCCTGGCTTTGTCAACTATTGATGTGTTCGAATGCTTTAGCAGTATACTTTTGTCATCGACAAACATTAAAGTACTTTAAGTGACCTCCCTACAATATCAGTTCCTAAGTGACGCACTGAGATCAGATCAGAGCTTGTAGACGCATTTGCTTTCTTTTATTTCGGATGATGGTTGTTCAGCAACTGAAATCGGTTACCTATGAGGGAAAGTCGAAACGTAGCTGCAGTCAATTTTTATTATTTATTACAACAAGAGTACGCAATTTTGATTGATATCATTTATCAACATAGTCACCTCGCTTTCCAGAGCACTTGTTCCACCGTTGCATAAAACTTTGTGATGTCTCGGAAAAATAGAAGTCTTTGTTTCGTATGAGCTGCGTAACTCACCTCTTGTTCGGAGCTAAATCGGTGGTCTTTTAAAGCATCCTTAAGCGGATGTGCTCATGATTTGGTACTGTGTTCTTTAATTCAGAATCAAGGTACGGACTTGGTCAGTATCGGCCTCACTTACGGCTATAGCTGCAAGCCCCACTCTTTCCTCATCCTTCAGTCTCGTTCGACCGCTTTTGAACTGTACGGTCCACTGGTGAACACTCCTCTGTGACCAAACGTTGTCCCCGTATTATGCCGAAAGTCTTATACAAACTGACGTTCTTGGTGCACCTTCAAACCACAAAAAACAGGCTATGCAGCGATGAACGGCGTTCTTCTATGGTGCAAAAAGTCGAGCTTATATTTACGTCAAAAAAGCGGAAAGTAGACTGCTGCGATAATGCTGCAGCCTACCACAGGCGAAGACAATAGCGGGTGGTGAGCACACAAATGCCATCCTAAGGCAATTAGAGCAAAATTTCAGCTAGTGATTGGCTTACTTCCATAACTGTTTCTTTAGACTTCAATGGAGACAAATTTATACAGAAGTTGGAACGAGCTTGTGAAGAGGACTTCAGCGCCATGTATATATGTGGAACATGATCAAACAGCTTATGGTGACAGTGATGGAAACCACCAGCCTGCATCAAGAGAAAGGGTCCCAGTTACGTTTGCCCTACGGTAACAAATATAAGCAGTCAGCTAACTCAATTTCGATTCGTGTGTTTATCGAAGTGACCTTGCCCTTTCCATTCCGAATGGATGTTTACAAACCATAACAGGACATTCGGTTGTCGCCGTATCAATCGTTTGGCAAACTCGTTTGCACGTTCACCAGGCGCAACTTCTGAGAACTGTTGCTAAGCCGAGCGAGTGGTACAATCCATTTCTGCTGCTCATAAAACTTATCTGCTCGTTGTCTGCAACAATGGGTTGGTCGACGTCTCCCGAGATGGCGCGGAGTCCCTCGCAAAGCTCCCGTAACAGCTTACGAAATCTTCCCTGGCCTCAATGTTTGTTTGTTGTTCGGTAGAGTAACGGGTGTCGTTAACCAAGGTCGGAGGTTCCACTCGTCGTGTTATCGGTGGATGTAAAAATGGTGTACATACGACCGCTTCCCTCTGCCTTTATGGTGGTGGGTTTGCGTCGTCGGAGTCGGCACGTTTCTAATTTTGGCGCCTTGGTTGTTGACGCCTTGGTGGCACTATTTACTTGCAGTCAGCCACTTTCCTACCAAGAAAACGGTGAGAATCTTTGTTATGCGTAACTAAATAGCGTAAAGCACCATTGGTAACCTTGTATGTTCGCTCAGCAAAATTCATTTTGGGTTCTCTCATATAATGCTGATTACCTTCGGGCAGGGCCAATTATAGTTTTCTAAATCATCATTCCATGTTAACAGTACACGCCTGACTAATTTTGAGTCAGCTTACAGTAGGCAAACAGAAACTATACGCTGAGGGAAAAACTTGCAACACCAATAAGGCGCTGCGTGACATAAAGTTGGTAAGCGTGTTGCACCATCCGAAAGATGTCTATTCCGATTTAGCGCTAGTCGCTTAAGAGTAGCGCTAATATGAGAATGCAAACCGGTTTTGCTTTAAATACACTCCGTAACAGCCAAGAGCGTTAGTTACCTTTGAGATTGGATGTGGTGAGCTGACATTAGTCACGAATGCCTCTAATGTGACAAAGATGCCATTATCAACACCTCACTGAGCTCGAACGAGGTCGTGTAATAAGGCTACGAGAAACTGGGTGTTCCTTTTGCGATATTGCAGAAAGACTTGGCAGAAATGTAGCCGCTGTACATGATTGCTGGCAGCGGTGGTCACGGGAATGTTTGGTCGCAAGAGGACAGGGCTCCAGACGGCCACGTTGCACTGCCCAAAGGGAAGACCATCGCGTTCAGAGTATGGCTCTTATATTGTTATCTTTGTTGTATAAGCCGGCCGCTGTGGCCGAGCGGTTCTAGGCGCTTCAGTCTGGAATCGTACGACTGCTACGGTCGCAGGTTCGAATCCTACCTCGGCCATGGATGTGTGTGATGTCCTTAGGTTAGTTAGATTTAAGTAGTTCTAAGTTCTAGGGGACTGATGACCTCAAATATTGTCCCATAATGCTCAGAGCCATTTAAACCATTTTTTTGGTTGTATATTATGTTTTTATACACAAGATTAGCCTATGTTTTTGGTTTTCAAATGGTATATTGAAATGTTCATTGAAACTAAACTCATCTTGTGTGACTTTCGTCGTTTGGTAATATGTCGGTAAAGTGCTGCGACAGATTTCTTGTTGCATGCTCTTGAATCCGTTTAAAGTCCACGTGTTTATTCCCAGGTTCTTTCGCCTATATCCCCAGCGTCTCTCCAACTCCATGTCGACGAAGTGTAGCTGAGACTTTCAACAGTAATTGTTGTTGTTTTTGTTGTTGTCTTTAGTCCTGAGACTGGTTTGATGTAGCTCTCCGTGCTAGTCTATCCTGTGCAAGCATCTTAATCTCCCAGTACCTACTGCAACCTACATCCTTCTGAAACTGCTTAGTGTATTCATCTCTTGGTCTCCCTCTACGATTTTTACCCTCTACGCTGCCCTCCAATACTAAATTGGTGATCCCTTGATGCCTCAAGTTGTGCCACAAACTCCTCTTCTCCCCAATTCTATTCAATACCTCCTCATTAGTTATGTGATCAACCCATCTAATCCTCAGCATTCTTCTGTAGCACCACATTTCGAAAGCTTCTATTCTCTTCTTGTCCAAACTATTTATAGTCCATGTTTCACTTCCATACATGGCTACACTCCATACAAATACTTTCAGAAACGACTTCCTGACATTTAAATCTATACTCGATGTTAACAAGTTTCTCTTCTTCAGAAACGATTTTCTTGCCATTGCCAGTCTACATTTTATATCCTCTCTACTTCGACCATCATCAGTTATTTTGCTCCCCAAATAGCAAAACTCCTTTACTAATTTAAGTGTCTCATTTCCTACTCTAATTCCCTCAGCATCACCCGATTTAATTCGACTACATTCCATTATCCTCGTTTTGCTTTTGTTGATGTTAATCTTACATCCTCCTTTCAAGACACTGTCCATTCCGTTCAACTGCTCTTCCAAGTCCTTTGCTGTCTCTGACAGAATTACAATGTCACTGGCGTACCTCAAAGTTTTTATTTCTTCTCCATGGATTTTAATCACTAATTATTTAATCATAATTACTAAAACGAGTAATATTTACGTTCGAGTCTCACCTTATTATTTATCGCCGATGAATATTCGTTTATTTCTTCCTTGAAAACAACTTTTACTCTTGCTGTATAGTTGAACAACGTAATATTGACAATTATAAATTCGCTTAATCGTCATCAAAGCAAGAACAAAATCGGTATCATTAACATTGCATTCAACAACACTAAAAATAAAAATCAGAGGTAATGCATTGATCATGTTCGCTTTCCTAATGCAATGGCTAACGCCTTTAGCTCCTACACAAAGTACAGTATCTGACATAGTTATTTCCGTAATAAAATGTGATATTACAACGGCCTCGCCAGGGGTACAGCAGAGTGAGTTAAGAATCGATACTGAATTCCTGAATAAAACAGTTCAAAATTCGCATTTGAATTACTGAATGCAATATTTTTTATATGTTTTCACGCCAAATCTCTGGTAATATGTTAGTAAGTTTACATTACATTGTTCAGGTAAACGTTCTTCATGTACGTTATAACAATAATTATGCATTAATTTCCATCTGTATTTGCTTGTAGAAATGCAGGTGTAAGTGTTATGTGAAGTTCTCTACGTTTCATTACTCTTCTCAACACTGGAAAGAACTGTCCTGGATTATATCTTGCTTCCTCATTCGAGCATGTGTGAACGGAAAAAACAGGAAAAACCGCATCGTCGAGTTCAGTACTAAGAAATGCAATGTTTGTGACAGATTTCATTGATTGAACTAATTATGGTTGCTGAATAACGTTCAATAAATTTTACAGTGTCCTAGTCTTGTCAAGTTACTGAGACAAATGTCTGATATCACAATCATTGAATTTTACGTTCTTCTGAATATACAGATGTTGTCCTTTGTCGTCGTGTTGGTGATAGATGATGGAGTTGGCAAGTTGACAGGACGGTCAGCCAGAATCTGGATCGGAGGAAGACGTGTTCAGGATGGCGTTGGACATTGACCATAACCTTCCCTCGGGTTGATCCAGGAAACAGCTCGATGATGGGACATGGAATATTCGGCGTAACAGTATATTAAAAGGTAACAGGATATCAAAATTTTGACAGGCGATTTCTGTAAATTGTGCCTGTAACAAATGGAGGAGATCTTATAATAAATTTTCACAGACGAATCTGTGGTCCTTAGACATTCGGATTCAGGTTTTCCCCGAGAATCTTAGGAATGGTTAACACAATCATGAGAACACAAAACTTCTTTAGTGACCACTTCATGTAACAATTGTAGCACACCACTCGTGGAAATGTAATGATCTGTTACAGCCCGAAAGTTTGTTGCAAATCGTGCAAATAGACTTGATCACTAACCATTTACCGCTCATGGCGGATCACATTACATCACGTGGTAGCATAATATAGTACAAAATTACAAATTGAATTGCACAAAATTCATACATGTGTCTTTGAAAGTCATTGCACAGGAGATCCCGTCACTAAATTGTTCTATGAAAACTGTGTAGGAATCTCTTTAGACTACAGATAGTCCCACAGTCATTTCTGTACACGCAGGTGCCTACACTTTTTGTTACAATTACGCTAAAGTGTACAAAATTACAGTGGATACTAGCATGGATTGCGGATGTACCTTCATATATACGGGGATGGGTATCCTAAACACGAAAAAATAACTAAAGGACAAAAAATGTACAAAGGAGTCGAATAGACATCACACAGATATCTGTATTAGTAATAGAGTGACACAACTAAGATTAAGGTATGTTGAGACGTAGCTGAATATGTTTTCTGTGTGTGTAATGCAGGAACACATCATTTGAATTCTCTTCCACGAAAGCTAAAACCTATCATTACTACCATAATACTACAAAAAAAAAATAACAAAAGTGCACAATAAAATTGCTGCAACAATGTAACATATAGTTAATATTAAAATGCATGGAATACATACAAAATAATATATATAATGCAAATTACACCGAAGCTAACGATATATCTCAATTTTGTTTGCAGTGACATATGAATGTAGATGGGAACAAGGACCAACCCAAGACTTATCACAAACCATTATTCTAAAATATTTCTCTTACTAAATACATCACTCTTTAGACCGGTATGGTTTTAGATCATGATGAGGGCAAATCTCCCTCGCCTTGTTACTGGTGAGGTAATACACATATGCACCTGGATTCGGTATGGATATAATCCGATACAGTCCTGAATACACAAGAGAGCATTTTTTTTTTTTTGTTTTTCGTCTTAAGTAATGGATCCTTTAGATAACTCTTTAGTAACACCTTTGTTCCCACTGGGTATAGCTGCGTCCTCTTCATCAGCTGGTCATGGTATTTCTCCATTTGTTGTGCTTTTGATTTCATCGTATCTGTTGCTCGACGAATCTTAGCCTCTGTAGATTCTTCCATAGCTGTCATCTTCAGTAAACAATTGATCCACTTTTCTTTTTCCTTTTTATTCAATGGTAGTTCCGTTGACGTATCCTAAGTTGATAAGTGAGTCAAATTATTGTATACTTCTTCAAATGGCTGTAAAAAGTGCACCCACAATGTTAGTTAATGGTGGCAGCATATGTGAATGGATCTATTCAATTCAAGGAACAGTCTCGCTATTGGGTTGGCTTCCCAATGGAACCTGGAGACAAAAATTTTTCTAATCCCATTGTTTCGTGCTCCACCTGTTTCCCATAAAGGTGGCATTGTCTGACAATAATACGTGTAGCTTGCCAACAGGTGGAATGTAATGTTCGTGAGTCTGTTGATGACGGACTGCACGGTACAAGTCTTGAAAGGACACAGTACTACATATCTGGTAAAATCCAACAATGTACTTATAATTTCCTCTTGCATGAGGTAGGGGGCCTTATTACATTAACATTCACAGCCCGTAGTGGTTCTTATTATGATCAGATGTAACATTCCTAGAACACTGCGGTTTGAAGATTTAGCCTTTTGATATATTTTACATTTCCTTATTATTTGCTGGCCACTTCTTCTTAGATAAGGACCATGACAGTGTTTTCCAACCCTTTTGAGCACCTCTAAACTGCAAAGTGAGTCCCCCACACTACACCATCTTGTGAAATGTAAATACACCAATTGCTTGACTGAGGATGTCTCATGTGAAATAAAACATTATCATGTAACTGATAAATGTCTCTTATCTTTGGTGAACTTCTTGCTTGAATCTGATGGACAACATGATTCTAACAAGTATCAGTTTGCTACAGATGTCATGTTTCTACACATTCTAAGATAGGATAAACGTTTTTCTACATCATTAATATGCAAAACTTTAAACTCTGTTGTTTGTTCTTCAGTTTTATAAGCGTCTGTTATTCCTTCTGGGAGTCTTGACAAGGCGACCGATATAATATTTTCTTTGCAGTGCACATAAATAATCTCAACGATATTCCTGTAGAACGAGCATCCATCAGGCTAGTTGTGGGTGTAAAAGGTTGCATTCATTCAATAAACTCAGTGCTTGATGATCGCTCCAGCCAGACAATGAAATCTGCGGAACGGCCATATGGAAGCCAATGCTTCCAGTTCTGTAGTCATGCATGATTATTCACAGTTTTTAAGCGTTCGACTTGCAAAAGCTACGGCGTAATAAGTACTTAATCCATCGTTTAACTGAATCTGAAAGAAGTAGGCTTCTAATCCACAGGACGATGCCTCTGTCATTAATGCACAGTCTATTGTCATGTCTGGATGATGTAATATTGGCGCACTGACAAGAGTGGTATTTATATTGTCAAATGTTATCTAACACTCTTGATTCCATTACCGCGACACGTTCTTCTTTAACAAATTTAACAAGGCCTTCAAATTTGTGATTTGATTTGGTATAAAACAATTATACAGTAAGTCCATTCCTAAAAATGCATGCAGTTGCGTTTTATTACGTGGTGGTGTGCATCCTCTATTGCACTAACCTTTTTGCCGTTCGTAACTGTCGAAAATTTTCCAGGACGTGTCTTAGAATCTCAGTGTGTTGTCCCCAAATTGGTGTTGCAATGAACATAAAATCAACGAATGGTGTGACCAAATCACTTAGCTCGGGGTCCCAACACAGTGTCTAATACTGAAATGAGTATGCCTGAGCTAACTTTAAGACCAAATGGCAATTGCGACTCTTCAAGCTTTCCCAGCAAGATCTTGACATGTGGAATAATCAGGTCTGCTGCTGGATGTTTGTGTCGCTCTCGCACAATATTTCGGCCATGTAACTCGTTGCCTTCTTCAGGTGCTACCTGAGACTGTCGTATTGGAGGATCTTGTCCAGTATTTATGCCCAGAGGGCACTGGGTGCTCTCTCTGCCGTCCACGCCCGCCTGGCGCTGCTTGTAAATTGTTGTCTCTTCCCCAGTGCTCCCTTGGGCGTCCGCGCCCGACTGAGGCCCGTCCTGTGTCGGACGTTCCGTTGGCGGTCCGCGCCCGCCTGGTGCTGCTCCTGAGGTTTTGGCCCTTCCCTGGTGCACCCACGGACGTCCGCGCCCGGCTCGTCCTCCATCTGTGGTCGTGGCAGCTGTCTGGGGCCGGACCCGCGTTTGGCGTTCTGTTCGTGGTCCGCGCCCGTCTGGCGCTGCTTGTCAGGTGTTGTCTCTTCTCTGGTGCTCCCTCGGACGTCCGCGCTCGACTTGGTCTCCATCTGTGGCAGCTCTCTGAGGCCCGTCCTTTGTCAGGCGCTCCGTTCGCGGTCCGCGCCCGCCTGGCGCTGCTCCTGAGGTGTTGGCAACTCCATGGTGCTCCCACGGACGTCCGCTCCTGGCTCGTCCCCCATCTGTGGTCGTGGCAGCTGTCTGGGGCCGGACCCGCGTTTGGCGTTCCGTTCGTGGTCCACGCCCGTCTGGCGCTGCTTGTCAGGTGTTGTCTCTTCTCTGGTGCTCCCTCGGACGTCCGCGCTCGACTTGGTCTCCATCTGTGGCAGCTCTCTGAGGCCCGTCCTTTGTCAGGCGCTCCGTTCGCGGTCCGCGCCCGCCTGGCGCTGCTCCTGAGGTGTTGGCACCTCCATGGTGCTCCCACGGACGTCCGCGCCCGGCTCGTCCTCCATCTGTGGTCGTGGCAGCTGTCTGGGGCCGGACCCGCGTTTGGCGTTCCGTTCGTGGTCCACGCCCGTCTGGCGCTGCTTGTCAGGTGTTGTCTCTTCTCTGGTGCTCCCTCGGACGTCCGCGCTCGACTTGGTCTCCATCTGTGGCAGCTCTCTGAGGCCCGTCCTTTGTCAGACGCTCCGTTCGCGGTCCGCGCCCGCCTGGCGCTGGTCCTGAGGTGTTGGCAACTCCATGGTGCTCCCACGGACGTCCGCTCCTGGCTCGTCCCCCATCTGTGGTCGTGGCAGCTGTCTGGGGCCGGACCCGCGTTTGGCGTTCCGTTCGTGGTCCACGCCCGTCTGGCGCTGCTTGTCAGGTGTTGTCTCTTCTCTGGTGCTCCCTCGGACGTCCGCGCTCGACTTGGTCTCCATCTGTGGCAGCTCTCTGAGGCCCGTCCTTTGTCAGACGCTCCGTTCGCGGTCCGCGCCCGCCTGGCGCTGGTCCTGAGGTGTTGGCACCTCCATGGTGCTCCCACGGACGTCCGCGCCCGGCTCGCCCTCCATCTGTGGTCGTGGCAGCTGTCTGGGGCCGGACCCGCGTTTGGCGTTCTGTTCGTGTTCCGCACCCGTCTGGCGCTGCTTGTCAGGTGTTGTCTCTTCTCTGGTGCTACCTCGGACGTCCGCGCTCGACTTGGTCTCCATCTGTGGCAGCTCTCTGAGGCCCGTCCATTGTCAGACGCTCCGTTCGCGGTCCGCGCCCGCCTGGCGCTGCTCCTGAGGTGTTGGCACCTCCATGGTGCTCCCACGGACGTCCGCGCCCGGCTCGTCCTCCATCTGTGGTCGTGGCAGCTGTCTGGGGCCGGACCCGCGTTTGGCGTTCCGTTCGTGGTCCGCGCCCGTCTGGCGCTGCTTGTCAGGTGTTGTTTCTTCTCTGGTGCTCCCTCGGACGTCCGCGCTCGACTTGGTCTCCATCTGTGGCAGCTCTCTGAGGCCCGTCCTTTGTCAGGCGCTCCGTTCGCGGTCCGCGCCCGCCTGGCGCTGCTCCTGAGGTCTTGGCACCTCCATGGTGCTCCCACGGACGTCCGCTCCCGGCTCGTCCCCCATGTGTGGTCGTGGCAGCTGTCTGGGGCCGGACCCGTGTTTGGCGTTCCGTTTGTGGTCCGCGCCCGTCTGGCGCTGCTTGTCAGGTGTTGTCTCTTCTCTGGTGCTCCCTCGGACGTCCGCGCTCGACTTGGTCTCCATCTGTGGCAGCTCTCTGAGGCCCGTCCTTTGTCAGGCGCTCCGTTCGCGGTCCGCGCCCGCCTGGCGCTGCTCCTGAGGTGTTGGCACCTCCATGGTGCTCCCACGGACGTCCGCGCCCGGCTCGTCCTCCATCTGTGGTCGTGGCAGCTGTCTGGGGCCGGACCCGCGTTTGGCGTTCCGTTCGTGGTCCGCGCCCGTCTGGCGCTGCTTGTCAGGTGTTGTCTTTTCTCTGGTGCTCCCTCGGACGGTCGCGCTCGACTTGGTCTCCATCTGTGGCAGCTCTCTGAGGCCCGTCCTTTGTCAGGCGCTCCGTTCGCGGTCCGCGCCCGCCTGGCGCTGCTCCTGCAGTGTTGGCACCTCCATGGTGCTCCCACGGACGTCCGCGCTCGGTTCGTCCATCACGTGCGGTCGTGGCGGCTGTCAGAGGCCCGTCCTGAGTCGGAAGTTGCGTTCGCGGTCCGTGCCTGCCTGGCGCTGCTCCTGTGGTGTTACTACTTCGTGAGGAGTAGTAATATCGCAGGAGCAGCGCCAGGCGGGCTCGGACCGAGAACGCATTGAAAATAAACTGTCCTCGTGTGAGTTTTGTCGTGACGTAATACTTTGGTAAAGAGCTGTGGCAGTAATTGCAATTACCAGAAACAGTAGTATTTACGCTCCAGTATCACCTATTCATTTATCAGAGATGAGCACTCGTTTATTTTTTCCTTAAATACAACTTTTACTCTTACTATCCAGTTGTACTACCGGTACGTAATATTACAATTTTTAAACGTCCCCTTTTTTTTCATCAGAGCAAAGAGAAAATCAGAGTCATTAACATTACATTCAACAACAAAGGTAATACAAATCAGAGAAAATACAATGTCAATGTTCGCTTTTCTTATGCAACAAGTAACGTCGTTGGTTCCCACACATAGCACAGCATCTGACAGTTAATTCCTTAAAAAAATGTGATATTTCACCCTGTCGGATCGTAGTGCATCTGCAGCAGACATTTCAGCAGCAGTTGTCGCCACAGCGCCTAAACCAACTGGTATAAATCCTTTACTTCAGAGACAGCTCCGAGCCAAAACTCCCTACAGCGTGCTGTACACTGATCCCAACAACCGCCTTTTGCGACTTAACTGCTGTCAAACGAGAGCTCATTGGAGGGCGGGATGGAGGTTTGTTGTGCTTTCTGATGGAAGCTGGTTCTGCCTCGGTGTCAGTGACGTCCGTGTGTTTGTTAGAAGGAGGTCAGTTGAGGACCAGCAACCAACCTGTCAGCGTGCTAGATACACTGGTCCTATGCCTGGAATTATGGTTTGGGGTGCGATTTCGTATGACAGCGGTAGCACTGTCATGGTTACCCCACACAACCCGATTGCAGACTTGTACGTCAGTCAGACGATTGGACATTGTGTGCTACCGTTCATGAACAGCATTCCGAGGGCTGTTTTCCAACGCGATAACGCTCGCTTATGTATCGCTGTTGTAACCCATTGTGCTCCACAGTGTTTCGACATGTTGCCTTGGCCTGCACGATCGCCAGATTGGCCTCCAATCGGGCAGGTGTGGGACATCGTCGGACGACGACTTCAGCGTCATCCATAAACAGCATTAACCGTCCCTGTATTGACCGACCAAGTGCAATAGGCATGGAACTCCAAACTGACACCCAACACCTGTGCAAAACAGTTCATACACGCTTGCGTGCTTACACTCAACACTGCGGCGGCTACGATGGTTACTAGTGTGCTAGCATTTCACGTTTGCAATAAATAGCCCACACGCTAGCAATCCTTAAACCTGGAAAGCTACCAGAAGATCCAACTAGCTAGCTCCCCATCGCCTTCTTGAGTATATGCTTTAAGTTGTTGGACCGCCTAATACTTAATAGAATTCAGGACATCGTGAATGGAATATCCCAGCCATATCAGGCAGGTTTCAGAAACAAGTGCAGCTGTTGCTAACAAGTTCTGGCCCTAACATCACATATAGAAAGCTGATTCCAGAACAGGATGGAGTCAAGTGTAGCTTTTGTTGATCTGTCTTCGGCATACGACACTGTATGGATCCAAGGTCTAACGCTTAAGTTCAAGAGACACCTACCTAGTTTAAAACTGGCAACCTTAATGAACAACATGCTGACGAACAGGTCTTTTAAAGTGAGCATCAGCCACAACACCAGCAGACCGTATAAAATAAGAAATAGCCTTCCTCAAGGATTGTGTTGGCACCAGCCCTTTTTAATTTGTAGGTTAGTGACTTGCCAAATACAGTCAGCAGGAAATTTTGCTACGCCTATGATTTGGCACTAGTTGTGCAAACTAAAACATTTGGGGAAGAAGCGAACGTACTCACAGAAGATCTGGGGTCCTTGAATTCCTACTATAAAAAATGGCGACTCTGCTCTAATCCAACCAAGACCGAGGTGTGTGCTTTCCACTTGAACAATAAAATGGCCCACCAACAACTGAATGTGAACTTCTGTGAACAAAGAGTCAAGCACAACTTCAACCCCAAATACTTTGGCATAACACGAGACCGCTCCCTGACTTACATTAAACATCTAGAAAACGTAAGCCAAAAGCTAAAGAGTCGCAACAACATCCTGAGAAAATTAGCTGGCTCGACTTTGGGAGCCCAAGCATCCACCTTACGTACTGCCGCAATAGCCCTGGTACATCCTGTTGCCGAATATTGCTCTGCTGTCTGGCATTCGAGCACTCATACTAAGAAAATTGACGTCCAGTTGAACGAGTATATGGGGACAACAATGGGTACTATTAAATCCACGCCAGCCCCTTGGCTGCATACTCTAAGCAATGTCCCACCTCCACAGTTGAGAAGGCAAGAAGCAGCAGCAAAAGTGTGGTGAAAAATTCATGACTCAGATTACCCACAGAACCTACCAATCTATGATGTTTTGAACGAATTACCATCGACCCGCTTGAAGTCACGGAAGCCTACATGGGTTAATACACAAGAACATCAACCTGACATCAAGGAGCAACGGGGACACTTTTCGAATGATTCTGGGGTTAATAAACAAGGTATCCGAGATCCTACTCTGGAATTACCAGGCATTGACCTGAAGAGATGTACCTGGACTAAATTGAACCGTATCAGAACGGGCCATGCAAGATGCAATGCATATAAGTACAAGTGGGCTCTATGCGACTCACCATGCTGTGACTGGACCACCAGAACAGAACGTCCGCCATGTTATTGAGGAATGAACCTTAAGAAGATACGCCGGACCTGTCTCTGAGGTTATATATGTGAAACCCTCTGCTTTAGATTGGCTGTGCAGTCTAGATATTGAGCTTTAAATATATAAATGAGTTTCTCGTCAGGCCTGAGAAACTATTAACGTGTAGTTATTTTGCCTTGAGTGTTTGTACTTTATCGTTTTGTGCTATTGCTTGTTTTTTTACACATGTACTATTTACACATTGTTTTGTTTTATACATTTCGTTTACATACTGTTGTACTTATATAAAATATTGTCGCTGTATTGCCATACGCAAAATAAAAATAAATTTGGAATGGCTTATCTCGCGCTTGCATTAACCTGTGATAATGTAATGTTAATCACTTAAATGTGTTACCTAGATAAATGTACTGCCTGAAATTTCATTACGCTATATTAATTACTCTTTTCTGTTGCAATTTTTCTTCCTTTGATTGTTTTGTGCAGTCCTTATGCTAAGATTTATTCGCTTACAAGAAATTAATTTTCTTTAAAAATTATGTGATTTCGTTTAATGCTCCATCTACTAAAGTCGACAATTTTGCATTGTTTGTTTATTTTAATTGCTACAGTATTTTCGTTTAAATAAAACCTTACTGTGCAGAGGTATACAAATTTATGTTGTTTGATGAAAGCTGCAAGGGCTTCATAAGATAGTTTGGCGTGCGATTTGTTGTTACGTCGTTTTAAAGCATACTCTGTGTTTGTTTCAGATTTGAAGGGACCGAGGTATGTCTGAAATAGTTCCAGCTGGTAGCCTGATGTCAACGCACAATTTGTAATCAAATGCATTTGTTTTCAGCTCTCTTGTAATTTATTGTTTTGAAACTTGTGAACTTGTTAACATTAATTCTCTTACAGTTTGTCGCTCCTTAATGTGATGTACACACACTTTAAAGGTTTTAGTGTATGCTGTGTCATTCTCATTATAGGAATTATTAATGATTAACGCCCATTTTAACTTTCTTACTTGCTCACCCTTAAAAGGGCGTTGAGGGAAGTAAATATCATTAAATTTTAGTTCAAAACCTTTCCTCTCACAGAGCCAAGCTTCTCACCATTTTAATGTACAAGGAATCACCGACGACTACCGGAAACGTGATATGCTGTATAGCGAGGACTACACTGCTCTCAGCTCAGATGAAATCCTGCATGTAGCATTGTTTGTCCTGAATAGCTTTATTGCGTGTATCATTGCTGAAGGTTGGCATTTTTATCCCTCGGTATGAGTGTCCCGGTGATAGACGAACGTTATTCAAGTTACGTGCTTGCTTACTTATGGTACTTTAGGGCAGGCTTTGTGGGATCTCCTCCTCTGGCGGCATGACGATGATTTTCGGCGCTGTTACCTTGTAATTTTTTGTTCTAGTTGCACATATGTGTTCCGTTTAAGTCATCTTCGAAGCCTCCGTCCAGTGCCACAGCATGAAGTATATAGATCCATTAAAAATTATCTTACAAATTTCAAAATTTTAAACAAGGCTGCTCTTGAGCACCATGCACCTAGAAACTTGATAGGATTGGGAAATAACAGTCAACCAGTTGCTGAATCAAAGATTTGTTATCCCTTCATCATAGTTTCAACGAAAATTAATTTGCCTTCTTAGGACCATGGACCTGTTTAAATTATTACAAAATAGTTACCAATATCAACCAGCGAAGGAACCAAATTCGATAAACAAAAATTACAAAATTATCTAAAAGAGCATACTCACTCGTAAAATCACATACTGACGGATGTTGAAGTCGAAAGTCTGAAAGTCTCCTGCATAGTAAAATATGCATGTTACCCATAACTGTCGGCAGTTAAAAAGCATAATTGAACGGGGACGCATAATATTGTAGGACTTTGTCGTATATCTTTGAAATAACACACACGTGCCGTTGGGTCCAGCAAACATTTAGTACTGCACGTACGAAGCTAGTGACATGAGTCGCCTGACTACGAGGTGCAGGAACTGGCGGTAGGTAAACTGTAGTAGGTGGCGCCTACTGTGCTCATAGCGGCACTGTGCAGCCAATGCCTGATTCAGCAAATAAAACTTAACAGATAAAAATACACCACTGGCCATTACAATTTCTACACCACGAAGATAGCGTGCTACAGACGCGCGAAATGTAACCGACACGAAGAAGATGCTGTGATATGCAAAACATTAGCTTTTCAGAGCATTCACACAAGATTGGCGCCGGTGGCGACACCTACAACGTGCTGACATGAAGAACGTTTCCAACCGATTTCTCATACACAATCAGCAGTTGACCGGCGTTGCCTGGGGAAACGTTGTTGCCATGCCTCGTGAAAAGAGGAGAAATGCGTACCATCACGTTTCCGACTTTGGTAAAGGTCGGATTATAACCTATCGCTATTGCGGTTTACTGTATCGCGACATTGCTTCTCGCGTAGGTCGAGATCCACTGACTGTTAGTAGAATATGGAATCGGTGGGTTCAAGAGGGTAATACGGAACGCCGTGCTGGATCCCAACGGCGTCGTATCACTAGCAGTCGAGATGACAGGCATCTTATCCGCACGGCTGTAACGGATCGTGCAGCCACGTCTCTATCCCTCACTCAACAGATGGGGACGTTTGCAAGACAACAACCATCTGCACGAACAGTTCGACGACGTTTACAGCACCATGGACTATCAGCTCGGAGACAAGGGCTGCGGCTACCCTTGACACTGCATCACAGACAAGACCGCCTGCGTGCACGAATGGCAAAACGTCATTTTTTCGAATGAATCCAGGTTCTGTTTACAGCATCATGATTGTCGCATGCGTGTTTGGCGACATCGCGGTGAACGCACATTGGCGTATCACCCGGCGTGATGGTATGGGGTGCCATTGGTTACACGTCTGTCACCTCTTGTTCGAATTGACGTCGCTTTGAACAGTGGACGTTACATTTCAGATGTGTTGCGACCCGTGGTTCTACCCTTCATTTTATCCCTGCGAAACCCTACATTTCAGCAGCATAATGCACGACCGCATGTTGCAGGTCTTGTACGGGCCTTTCTGGATATAGAAAATGTTCGACTGCTGCCCTGGCCAGCACATTCTCCAGATCTCTTACCAATTGAAAACGTCTGCTCAATGGTGGCCGAGCAACTGGCCAGTTGCTCGTCACAATACGCCAGTCACTACTCTTGATGAACTGTGGTATCGTGCTGAAGCTGCATGGACAACTGTACCTGTACACGCCATCCTAGCTCTGTTTGGCTCAATGCCCAGGCGTATTAAGGCCGTTATTACGGCCAGAGGTGGTTGTTCTGGGTACTAATTTCTCAGGATCTATGCACCCAAATTGCGTGAAAATGTAATCACATGTCAGTTCTGGTATAATATATTTGTCGAATGAATACCCGTTTATCATCTGCATTTCTTCTTGGTGTAGCAATTTTAATGGCTAGCAGTGTAAAACAATGAAACTAATGAAAATAGGAAACAAGGGAGAGGGGGAAGGGAGGGTTAAAATAGTATGGCATGTAAAACGTTCACTTGTGTTAACGTGCCACAGCAATGCCTCTGCGACGTCATGGCGTCGTCGCTGGCGGCGCAGTGTACCTGTGTATCGCAGTTTGAACGCAATTGATATTGACCTTGCTGGTCAATTTAATAAACAGCACTTGATTGTAGGTCCGAATGTATTTCGTGGACTCCATTTGAATTTCACCTGTGATGTACAGGCTGTCTTTGGAGGTAGTACTTGGCTCACACTTGCTGTTGTGTGGGGCAATCAAGCAGATTATGGTGGCCTTGAAGCCTTTCCTGATGCTAACATTCTGACTTGGAAGAGGCTGAGGTAAACAATGCTAATTTTTTGTGTATGTATGCACAAAGCAGCACAAGAAGAACTTGTAAGAAAATACAGAAACGTGCTAAGCAACAGTATATGCAGCCAATACACTTCGTAAAACACGTTAACATAATGAAAAAGTCATAAATACGAAGAGCTTATTAATCAGCATATAACTAACATGGAAGTAAAGACAAGAGGGGTGGCGCAGGGTAGCCGCGCGGTCTGAGGCACCTTGCCGGCGTCTGTGCACCCCCTCCCCCCGTCGGAGATTCAAGTCCTCCTTCAGGCATGGGTATGTGTCTTGTCCTCAGCGTAAGTTAGATACAGCAGTGTGTAAGCCTCGGGGCAGATGACTGTAGCAGTTTGGTCCCATAGGAACTTACCACCACCTTACAAGAGGGAAGGCACGAGATTAAAATAGAATGAAAAGGCGGAAGGGAAGGGTAGTAACGACTATGCAAAAGAGCTGTGATTGATAAAGGTTAGTACGTAAACAAAATCGGATGGAAGCAGGAAAGCAAAGAAAACACTGCATAAGGTATTAGAGTAGGGAATGAAAGCGAAAATGTGTAAAACCACAGTGAGCATCATGTACCTAACTTGAAATAACAAGATACTTAGAAGATGATGCGAGTGGAATCAATGAGTTGGATTAAATATTAACTATTAAAAGAGAGAAAGTACCTACGGTTTACATAGTATGCTATATGAAATTACAAAATTTCCCTCATGGTCTGCAATACTGTAGCGAAAATCCCAGCTAATTATATTTACTCTTCCTGCATGTATACTGAGTGGTCCGTCACTTGCCTCCTCACCCTGCGTGTGTTCCCACTGAGTGCTTCTTTACCATCCCATGGACTGTCGCGCCGTAACTCTGTGTTGTTTAATCTTTACACCGGCCCACCCGGAAAGTCACACTTGTTAGCACGTCGCTTTCAGCACTGAAGCAGGAACGCTGACCCCTGATCGAATCCGCCTATAAAATTAACTATGGTGACCGGTGTGCTGGCCATCCTGAATCTGGCTTTTAGGCAGTTCCCCAAATTCAACTAGGTTTCTGCAGAAACCAAACTGATCTTCCCTGAGGTCGGCTTCTACCAGCTTTTCCATTCGTCTGTAAAGAATTCGTGTTAGTATTTTGCAGTTGTGACTCATTAAACTGATGGTTCGGTAGTTTTCACATATGTCAACACCAGCTTTCTTTGGGATTGTTATTATTATATTCTTCTTGAAGTCTGAAGTATTTCGCCTGCCTCATACATTTTGCTCAACAGATGGTAGAGTTTTGTTAGGGCTGACTCTCCCAAGGCAATCACTTGTTCCAATGGAAAGTTGTCTACTCCCGGGGCCTTGTTTCGACTTAGGTCTTTCAGTGCTCTGTCAAACTCTTCACGCAGTATCATATCTCCCGTTTCATCTTCATCTACATCCTCTTCCATTTCCATAATATTGTCCTCAAGTACATCGCCCTTGTATAGACCTTCTATATACTCCTTCCACCTTTCTGCTTTCCCTTCTTTGCTTAGAACTGGGTTTCCATCTGAGCTCTTGATGTTCATACAAGTGTTTCTCTTATCTCCAAAGGTCTCTTTAATTTTCCAGTAGGCAGTATGTATCTTACCCCTAGTGAGATAAGCCTCTATATCCTTACATTTGTCCTCTAGCCATCCCTGCTTAGCCATTTTGCACTTCCTGTCCATCTCATTTTTGAGACGTTTGTATTCATTTTTGCCTGTTTTATTTGCCGTATTTTTATATTTTCTTCTTTCATCAATTAAATTGAATATATCTTATGTTACCTAGGATTTCTACTATCCCTCGTCTTTTTACCTACTTCATCCTCTGCTGCCTTCACTATTTCATCTCTCAAAGTTACCCATTCTTCTTCTACTGTGTTTCTTTCCCACATTCTTGTCAATCGTTCCCTAATGCATTCCTGAAACTCTCTGCAATGTCTTACAATTTAAAACCTGGTTCCTAAATCTCTGTCTTACCATTATATAATCTATCTGAAACCTTCCAGTATCTCCAGACCTCTTCCACGTACACAACCTTCTTTCATGATTCTTGTACCAAGTGTTAGCTATGATTAAGCTAGGCTCTTTGCAAAATTCTACCAGGCGGCTTTCTCTTTCATTCCTCACCCCCATTCCATATTCACCTACTACATTTCCCTCTCTTCCTTTTCCTACTATGGAATTCCAGTCACCCATAACTCTTAAATTTTCGCCTCCCTTCACTATCTGAATAATTTCTTTTATCTCATCGTACATTTCATCAATCTCTTCGTCATCTGTGGATCTAGTTGGCATATAAACTTATTCTACTGTGGTAGGGGTGGGCTTCGTATCTATCTTGGCCACAATAATGCGTTCACTATGCTGTTTGTAGTAGCTGACCCGCATTCCTATTTTTTAAATTTATTATTAAACCTACTCCTCCATTACCCCTATTTGATTTTGTATTTATAACCCTGTATTCACGTGCCGAGAATTCTTGTTTCTCTTGCCACCGAACTTCAATAATTCCCACTATATCTAACTTTAACCTATCCATTTCCCTTTTTAAATTTTCTGACCTACCTGCCCGATTAAGGGATCTGACATTGCACGCGCTCCGATCCGTAGAACGCCAGTTTTCTTTCTCCTGATAGAGACGTCCTCCTGAGTAGTCCCCGCCGGGAGATCCAATTGGGGGACTATTTTACCTCCAGAATATTTTACCCAAGCTGACGCCACCATCATTTAACCATACAGTAAAGCTGCATGCTCTCGGGAAAAATTGCGGCTGTAGCTTCCCCTTGCTTTCAACCAGTATTTGAAACAGAGAGTACTTAACACCTTCCAAGAAACTTCACCCGTGATTTCAAACCTTTAAGAATTTCTGCTTGCTGACACCCCCCTTTCACCCACAAAGCGATGACAAAAAAAAATCTGTTGCTACATTTCCAGTGTTCATGCAGTAAAACTTTAGCATAGACATAACCGAGTTACTTCTCCCCTAGCGACTCTATTCGCAACACAGACGGTAGCCACATAACGGCAGTGAATGTATCTAGAAAATCACAACATTTTATGACACATACGTCGACAGATATGACGCCATAGACATTTGGATGGACAGAAAACGAACGTTTGCTTAAAATGGCGTGCAGTAAAAAAAAAACTTCAACGTCAGGCATAACGCTCTAATTTATAGGCGGCAGTCAAATGCAAACCGAACACCCGCCACAGAGGAACCATTGAATGGTTCCATTCAAAAGTAATCACCACCTAATGGATTTGCAACGGCGCCTACTCTTGCACTTCCATGTCCGACTGAAACCGACGTCCAAGCATTTCTTTCTTGAAACCCGCCAATGTTGTAAAAATCACATGGTGGATCATTCGAGCTGTACGACAAATGTTGGAGTGTTTCCCAACCGAATCGAAGCCTTCGCCCGATTGACTGCGTGTGGACGATTGTTTGGGCAGCTTATCGGCACTTGTGTGAACAAGTTTGTAATTGTTTGGGCGTGTATATGTGAGATGTTTCTACTTTTGCTTAGCCGTTCCCCCTTGGGCTCGAAATGTTGGCACCACGTAAAGACATGATTACCTTCTTTTTCGACTGCAGGAGCCCTCTCCTCGACCAGCTCCTAGAGTGTGGAATCACATCACTGCTCAGCACTGCCAAGACACTTGGCTGAAGCTGTGATGCGCCATAAAGTGAAAACGGCCAGGAATGCTGTCGGACGGAATTACCCATTGTACGATACCGTCCGCCCGCCCCCCGCCCCCTTCGTCCTCACCAGAGACACACACACACACACACACACACATACACACACTTCTAATCGGACGAAGGCTGCGCTTCAGCATCCTTCACACATCCCGGATCTTTCACCGTGTGATTTTCACATCTTTGACCTCTTGAAGAAAAACATCCGTAGACCCAGGTTCCAGTCGGACGAAGAAGTGCAAGAGTGGGTGCGATTGTGGAGGCGTCAGTTGCCGACCGTGCCCTACGAAACAGGAATTGATCTCTCGCCTTCCTGTGGGATAAAAGTCTCAACGCGTGCTGTGATTACTTTTGAGTGGAACTAATACTTATTACGTACAGGGTGACAATCAACTACACTCCTGGAACTTGAAATAAGAACATCGTGAATTCATTGTCCCAGGAAGGGGAAACTTCATTGACACATTCCTGGGGTCAGATACATCACATGATCACACTGACAGAACCACAGGCACATAGACACAGGGAACAGAGCATGCACAATGTAGGCACTAGTACAGTGTATATCCACCTTTCGCAGCAATGCAGGCTGCTATTCTCCCATGGAGACGATCGTAGAGATGCTGGATGTAGTCCTGTGGAAACGGCTTGCCATGCCATTTCCACCTGGCGCCTCAGTTGGACCAGCGTTCGTGCTGGACGTGCAGACCGCGTGAGACGACGCTTCATCCAGTCCAAAACATGCTCAATGGGGGACAGATCCGGAGATCTTGCTGGCCAGGGTAGTTGACTTACGCCTTCTAGAGCACGTTGGGTGGCACGGGATACATGCGGACATGCATTGTCCTGTTGGAACAGCAAGTTCCCTTGCTGGTCTAGGAATGGTAGAACGATGGGTTCGATGACGGTGTGGATGTACCGTCCACTATTCAGTGTCCCCTCGACGATCACCAGAGGTGTACGGCCAGTGTAGGAGATCGATCCCCACACCATGATGCCGGGTGTTGGCCCTGTGTGCCTCAGTCGTATGCAGTCCTGATTGTGGCGCTCACCTGCACGGCGCCAAACACGCATACGACCATCATTGGCACCAAGGCAGAAGCGACTCTCATCGCTGAAGACGACACGTCTCCATTCGTCCCTCCATTCACGCCTGTCGCGACACCACTGGAGGCGGGCTGCACGATGTTGGGGCGTGAGCGGAAGACGGCGTAACGGTGTGCGGGACCGTAGCCCAGCTTCATGGAGACGGTTGCGAATGGTCCTCGCCGATACCCCAGGAGCAACAGTGTCCCTAATTTGCTGGGAAGTGTCGGTGCGGTCCCCTACGGCACTGCGTAGGATCCTACGGTCTTGGCGTGCATCCGTGCGTCGCTGCGGTCCGGTCCCAGGTCGACGGGCACGTGCACCTTCCGCCGACCACTGGCGACAACATCGATGTACTGTGGAGACCTCACGCCCCACGTGTTGAGCAATTCGGCGGTACGTCCACCCGGCCTCCCGCATGCCCACTATACGCCCTCGCTCAAAGTCCGTCAACTGCACATACGGTTCACGTCCACGCTGTCGCGGCATGCTACCAGTGTTAAAGACTGCGATGGAGCTCCGTATGCCACGGCAAACTGGCTGACACTGACGGTGGCGGTGCACAAATGCTGCGCAGCTAGCGCCATTCGACGGCCAACACTGCGGTTCCTGGTGTGTCCGCTGTGCCGTGCGTGTGATCATTGCTTGTACAGCCCTCTCGCAGTGTCCGGAGCAAGTATGGTGGGTCTGACACACCGGTGTCAATGTGTTCTTTTTTTCATTTCCAGGAGTGTATATGAACTACATCTTGCACATACTTTATTCAACATTTAGACGTCACTACAGATGTACGGATTTCGGTTATGACATGTTCGATTTGCCTGCCATCATTGGTTATGATGTAGCGTAGACGAATAGAGAAATTCTGCATGACACGTTGAAGTGTCGGAACATCGATGCTGTCGATGACCTGTTTTCACCTCATCAATGGTTTTGGGATATTTGGGGTTATTGCTGCACACCTTATCTCTAACATAGAACCCCAAAAAGAAGTTCGAAGTGTTCATATCCGGAGAATATGGCGGCCAGTCGAGGCCCATGCCAGTGGCCTGTGGCTACCCCAGAGCCAGAACGCGGTCCCCAAAGTGCTCCTCCAGGACATCAAACACTCTCCTGGTTCGATGGGGTCGAACTCCGTCTTGCATGAACCACATCTTGTCGAATTAGGGTCACTTAGTGGGAACAAAATCACCTTCCAAAACCTTCAGGTGCCGTTCGCTAGTCACCGTACCATCAAGGAATATCGCTCCGATTATTCCGTGACAGGGCATTGAGACCACACAGTCATCCGTTGAGGGTGAAGAGACTTCTCGATCGCGAAATACGGATTCTCAGTCCCCCAGATGTGCCAATTTTGCTTATTGACAGACCAGTCCAAATGAAAGCGGGCTTCGTCGCTGAATAAAACCGCACATACGCATACTAATTCCCGTCATGCCCCACGGCCAACCGTGCAGTTTGAACGTCCAAACGCAAGCCGTTCAGACGTCATGACGATTTTATTTCGTATAGTTCAATAATTTTCACGCTGTATTAAGGTGCCACGAGAGTCCGTTTAGCAAAAGAATACCTCCAATTCGAACTGTTTCTGAGCGCTTCGAAATATCACACTATGGGTGCCATAGTCGTCAGTCTATCGAATGACACGCATTCAAAAGCCAAATTTACATCCGCCTGCACGTTGCGGAGAGCAGGTTTTTTCACAGCTTTACGTGTAATACGAGGGGGTAAAAATGACGCTTGCGTAGAAACTAATTATATATTAATAACCACAAATTAGTAGCTCGCAATTAATTCAGACAGAATTATAAATTTAGTTAAAGCAGGTTTCTTTGAGAGACGCTAATGAATAACGTCATATGGGCCATGGAATCGATACAGTCTCATTAAGTTAGTTGTTTACAGCATTACAAATTTAATCTGCAATCAAAACTGTCAAGCGTAGAAATCAGGCCTTACCACAATTATACACAGTGCGAGATGCCACTTTTTATATTCATTTCTTTTCTAATAGTTTTTTGTTTCCTCATATATTGCGAAACCAGCGAATATTACCAGGCCCACAAATATAAATGTCTGACGTGACTGTTGTTTTCAGACGTTGTGATTTCAAAAACTTCATTTTTTTTATGCGGCCCGCGACGAATTCCTGTGCTGTGCCAACCTTTTCATCTCACGGTAGCATTTGCAGTCCACGCTATGAATTATATTTTCTGGACATACTCCAGTCTCTGTCTTCCACTACAGCTTTTACCCTCTACAGTTCCCTCTAATACCATAGCAGTTAATCCCCGATCTCTTAACGTTTGCTGTCATCCTGACCCGTCTTCAAGTCAGTGTGTTTTGCTGGCCATTGTGGCCGAGCGGTTCTAGGCGCTTCAGTCCGGAACCGCGCTGCCGCTACGGTCGCAGGTTCGAATCCTGCCTCGGGCATGGATGTTTGTGATGTCCTTCGGGTAGTTAGGTTTAAGTAGTTCTAAGTCTAGCGGACTGATGACCTCAGATGTTAAGTCACGTATTAGTCAGAGCTATTCGAACCAGTCAGTGTTTTCTGTTTATTCCTTCCCTCGCCAATTCCGCGGAGAACCTCCTCATCCCTTAATTCTTCGTTTCTCTACTGTTCCGGTTTTGCCACGGTCCATGTTTCGCTACCATACAATTCTGTGCTCCAAACCTACATTCTCAGAAAGTCCTTTCTCAAATTAAGGCCTATGTTTGATACAAGTATGTATATTCCTTCTTCTCATTATATTCTGAGTGGTCAGAAACAGTGTGTAAATCTGGTAAGGGTGTTACAGGATAAGTTGGGCTGAGAGATAGTTCTTAAGAGAAAATTGGATGAACTGCGCCGTTTCCGAATCAATTAACATTTAAGTGAGTCAGTCATGTTATCGCGAGCCGAAACTCAAGTGGTCCGCCACATATAATTAGTGTCACTTGTTCTCATATGAGTAGCAACGACGCTAGCACACGAGAGTGCTCATCCTTTGGCTCGGGTTCGAACCTTAGTACCATCCCATGTCTAATTTCTGTATCGCATTTGGCGAGACGGGCTCTATCGGCCCGTTTGAATCTGAGCACACAGCCCCCTAACGGGGTAACTTAAATGCTAATTGACTCGGAAACAGCGCAAAGTATCGAATTTTTTTCCCGACAGTAATTTCTAGCTATAACCTACTTGCAAAACCCTTAAAAGCTCATCAGACTATTTCTGACCAATCGGAATTTTTTGTAGCATAAATTGTACTGTTTTTTTCTTTCACAAAGACCGTTTTTACGGAAAACGGATAATATGTATTTCTGGGTTATTGGCTTACGTTTGGAATACTGTAACAGAAATTGGATTTGCAGTTATTACAAACAACACTGCAGTAAGAGAAGGAGGGAGGAGTGGATGAGAGGACATGGATAAAGAAGTGGCGGGAAATTGATGTAGGGAGCAGAAAGGAGATGATGATCAGAGATAGGGGTCAGAGGAGATGGACAGGGGGAAAAAGATGGCAGCTCCGGATCTACCGATATTTCCGAACCAGGGTAAAAACTTGATAGTGGTGCCACCCCCCATCCCCCATCCCTTGCGTGTTTGAGGTAGGACATCAAAAATTAAAAAGAAACGATTTTTCAAAAATAAGTTCATTTTTTAGCGCACATGTTTCTGAAGAGTTTGATAGAGATATATGTATGAGGAAATGTAAGATATTTTATTTGCTCTTATGTGTGCCATAGTGGAGTGCGACACTTCTTCACACAGCATTCTTCTATCGCACATCACTGTGGAATTCAAAGGAGTATGTTTTGTAATTGAAGCCATCAAACCTATATCCAGGACAGTGAAAATTAAAATGTTCTGTGGTGCCTTTCCTGTTTCCAGTCGGCCGGTGTGACTGTGCAACTGGCCCTTAGCAATGAAGCCTTCTGACAAAAATTTTCTTTCGATATATATCATTTTCTTCGATACATCGCAAAGATAATATGTAATCTTCCTTATTTGTTATTCCTGTTAGTCGTTTATTTCGATTCTGGTAGTCTGAATTTATGGATTTCGCTAATAATTATAACAGCGCTGATCATTCGCACACTCAGCCAACTACGTAAACAAATTCATCTGTTTGGATCTATTCGGCTCGTCTCGTACAGCCCCGTCCCATTTTGTCTTCTGGAAAGTTTTTTATTTCTATATGCGTCGGGGTTTCCCCTAGCAAAGACATCACACACACTAAGCACGCTTTCAAAAGCGACGGTATATTGATAATTTTTACTTATGGACCGTCTGACAGAAACTGAATAAAACAATTTTAGTGCCATACGCGTTTCGCCTTTATTTTCTGCAAGGCATCATCAGTGGCAGGTTGCGTGGACAATTTCTTACATTCTAAGCTTCCGTTACATTTTTGGTGGTGTTCTTCTTCTTATGAATGCCAATTTGCGGTTTTTTCCCACATTCCGCAGCACTATAAACTGAACGTTGTATTGAAACAAGCGTTCAGTTCATAGTGCTGTGGAATGTGGGGAAAAAATGAAAATTTGCATTCATAAGAAGAAGAACAACACCAAAAATGCAACAGGAGCGTATTATGTAAGAAATTGTCCACACAACCTGCCACTGACGATGCCTTGCAGAAAATAATGGCGAAACGCGTATTACACTAAAATTGTGTTTTATGCAGTAGATGTCAGACAATCCATAAGTAAAAATTATCAGTATACCGTAATATTACACGCAACTGAGGAAGACGGGACTACAAATGTTGAAGATTTCAAAAGTCAACTTATGATTCGTTCAGAAATCAACTTAGAATGTGTTCAAAAATCAGCACGGATGCGTTTATAAATCATATGAATAATCGATAGATCAGCGTGTACTGGATGATAAGCGATTTCTGAAACAAGGTTGTTTTCTTCAAGAACGCGAAACTGGCGCCCACTGAAACAGCCGCACGGGGCACATACCCCGATTTGTCCCACCTCCCATCTCCCCCCCCCCCCCACCCCCCACCACCACCTTCCCTAGATCTGAGCCTGGAAAACTGACAGAGATAGGGAGGGTGGAGGTAATGGACGGGGAAGGAGAAGACACGACAGTGAGTGGGGTGACGAGGTGATTGGCAGAGACAAGGGGAAGAAGGAGAAAATGGAGAAAGACAGGGAGGAAGAAGATGGACAGGGCCCCGAATTAGGACGTATGTCCAGTTTCCTTACATATTAGAAACTGTATGTTTTTTCTTATCTTGCATTCCATTTAACCAGAATGAGCCACAGCAACATGTGTCTGGGTAAGGCCAGTATCTGATAGAACGTCAGCAATAAAGCATAAGACGACAAAACAATTTTAGACGTAACTAGGATCATTCCACACATCTACACATTTGTCTAGTACTACTACAGTCACCAGATAGCTACCACAACAAGCTACACGCAACTCTCTACAGACTACCTACGCTTATATATTAATAAATTTTTGAACAATAACACAAATAACTGATTATTCACATTGTACAATCGACAAGATAAATTCTCAGCAGTCGCCCGCTCACACTGCAGTCAAAAGAAAACACAATAAATCACACTCATAGCGTGTAGTCGGCAAACATACATGTTCTCGGTCGCAACGCACACACTTGCACTCCTGTATGCCATCAGCGTACAACCGCTACTTGTCACAAGACAGGCAGTATTTGTGTCTGGCAAACACACTCGTACAGCACACAGTGCACTGTAGAAACCGAGCAACCGTCATCTGCAAAAGCACTCAGGTAGCTCTCCTCTTGGTAAGCAGAAAACCACGTCTCCACTTCGACTGAGACCGCTGTCCGTCTGGCTCGAATAGACACCAACCGCTCCACACAGCAGCCACGCCTCACGCAAACACTTGTGACGTCATGCTGAAAGAACGGCGGCGCAACAGAGCCCGGAGCCGTACCTGTACCCGTCGAAACTTAATAATATAATTTTTTACTTAAATTTAAATAACTGAGAAGGTGAAACTTCTACGCTTTTACTTAAGTTGCTAAATGCGACTGAACCATCTAAAACTGCTGATTGAAACTGACGTAGTGTCATTTTGACTGTCTATATCGTTTCAACACCGACCTACAGAATTTTCCCTGACAAATACAGCTCAGACTTCTTCTATTTATTAATGACCCACAAAATATACAGATAACGCAATCTATTAATTAGCACAAAAGACTGGCCCTGAATTATAAGAAATCCTAATAATAACCCATACAAATTATAAGTCACTGACCTCACAGAAAATCTTCATGACACGAACTGCAGCAAATGCAGCAAGTATGCAGCCAGAGCTAAATAAAATGATTGTAACTACTGTAGCTTCTAACTACTAATAGGCAAGTGGTTAGCAAAGGAAAGATTTTGCTGCAGAGTAAACAATGTATTTAGCAGATTTTACCTTCATCACGTGACATCCAGTTCCAAAATTTATACACTCGTCAATAACTCCATTATCAAATTACAATCCATATCCAACCAACATTAAACCTCCAGGACAGACACACATCCAGACAGTCCGCTCCAGCTACTAATACTTCTAGCTTCCATCACTCCTAATTATTAACCTCTGATCACCATCATTGCTGACAACTTCTAACTGCCACTTTGACCAGTCACAGAGTCTCTTATTACATAGGGCTCAGAACGCTGTCAGAGATATTAATGCAGTGTATAGCGCTGCCAACATACAAACACATAAACAGGTTGCTTACACCGTACCCGCATTTCACCTTGCGCGCGTGCTAAGCCTGCTCTCCCCTCCTCTTCTCAAGCAGCTACATATTTGTGACAACGAAGTATTCAAATGCTTCACTCGCAGCAATTTAAGCTGTCGTCTTAGGTTTTTGCCTAAGCCCATCCTCGGATACAGTGACATATTCGGAAATAAACAGCGGAATATTTGTGCTAGCAAAGAACTATAAATGTCATTGCTTCACTCACAGCAACCTGAGCTATACGCTTGTTAGGTACACCACTTTACTGCCGCCGTTTTGCAATAGGTGGCAGCAGCGGCATGTCGCGGTGCAGATGGCAGGTCGTTAAAAGTGTCATACCAAAGGCTTAGGCGTTCGTAAAAATAGTCAATGTGTGATTGCATCACAAATTTATTCTCGGTCGAATATGTCAACTTACAAGTCCGATTATCCTCATCTGAAGAAAGTTCTAGTTTTCTTCTTTCACACGAAGAAAACTGCGACTGAAGCTCATACAGTGCTGGGTAAAACCACGATGATGCTCCTATCAGTGAAGGAATGTTCAGAGAACAGTTCGGTGCTTCAAGAATGGTGATTTTGACGTGAAACATCGGCATGACGGTAGATGAGACAGGCTTTCGAAGCTACTGAAACGGACGGAAATAATCACCGGAGATCGTTATAGAAAGCAGTTGACGCATTTGAGCGGGGCAGCAGTACAGTGCTTGATCCTATGTCGCAAAACCAGTCAAGGCATACTTGGAAACATTGAAATGGGAAGTCGTAGCCCAGCATCAGAGAATTGCAGTCAGGTATTTGAAGGAAGCACTTGAGCTACGAATTCACCACGCCCATAAACATACGGCCCCAGTATGCCAACATCGATTATTTTTGAGAGATGCATATGGGACCTGAAGATGGCATAATGAATTGCGGAAACTGGTTGGGAAAATAAAATGAAATAACATCTCAGTTGCACGGCTGTCTGGCGAATTTCATTGTAAAATATTCGGAAATAGCAAGCTAGGTGTGAATGGGACTGGCGCTCTCAGAGTACTGTACAGACTTAATTATGTATATAGACTCTTCATCCAACCCTGGAATCGAGAATCTATACAATTTCCCATGTTACCTACATTGATACTGCCAAGAGATCAGTCCCAGAAATTCCAAGACTTTAGAGAATGTTTTAATTTTAAGTTTAAATTTGTTGTGTAATTTCGCACTTGCTACTGTAGTTCCTGAGAAAAAGGTATCTTAACACACGGAAAGACATTGAGATAAAAAATATAATAAATATTTCTTTTTGTGTGATGTAATTACAAACTAACAATTTTCTGTTTTTTTCCTTACTTATTCTGTGAAATCTTGCGTCTTACCAAATTTCATGATTCCAGGTAAACGTGAAGTGCTCTATAAGCCTTGTTAACTGAGTTTGAGAGTATCAAGATATGGCATAAATGGGTGTATTTTTTGACTGCAGTGACTTATAAGCTTCAGTTTTTGCACCGCCAAAACCACAGTACTGTCAGTGTGTGGGTATTATGTTCACGAGTTGTAAAACGGATTGATCTGGCTCTGAGCACTTTGGGACTTAACTTCTGAGGTCATCAGTCCCCTAGAACTTCGAACTACTTAAACCTAAGTAACCTAAGGACATCACACACATCCATGCCCGAGGCAGGATTCGAACCTGCGACTGTAGCCCCTAGAATCCCTCGGCCACCCCGGCCGGCACGGATTTGTCTGACATGTACCCTTCGGCTCCTGCAAGAAACAATTTCCACCCCACACTACTACAGAAATCAGACAGACGCTCCTAACGTACCAAAAAGAAATGCCTGAAAAGCTTTCAGCAATAAATATCTTCTTGAGTCGTCCGCTGTAAGGAAAAGACACAAAAATATTCTACTTTCTTACGTAACTAGTGGGATACTTGGGTACTGGAATATTGCTAGTTAGTGTAAGAAAAACATTAAACGAACGGAAAATATTATTTATTGCAAAATTTAAGAAAAATCAAATTAAACTTTTATTTATAAATTGATATACAAATTTCCAGGTTCTTTTCGGAATAGGAGGTTACCCCTTATGGATAGGAACCATGTTAATGACATTTATATACAAAGTGTGGGAAAGCTCTTTTATCCCTTTTCTTTAAGAATGTTATTTACTGGGCAGAATGGCTGAGAGCCGCACCTACTCAACTTGAATAATTATACGACTGATTTTTCTAAGTACGGACGAGACTGTCATGTGAGAAATGTAATGGAGTGAGGTGAATGAAGTATGTTATTTTTAATGGAGGAAAGATGGGGTTCGCCTGCGCTGTAGCACACAATACTGTGATATGCGACGACTGCTGCCTGCGTCGTTTGCTGCTGAAATATAACAAAACTATCTCTTTGTATCTGGATTGACCTTCGCCATTACTGGAGAGGTACACTGGTCAGATAACCAATCCACCATGATGCCACTCAGTGTTTGCTCGCAGGCACTAACTAATACTCTGTCTGTGTCCACACCGCGGCCAACACAGTGATCAAACGTTTAATTACGAGTGACTCAATATAGAGTATCACTCCAATTCACTATTGACAGAGGAGCTCTCTCAGTGCAGTACTGAGCAGAGACTTTGTTCCTCGCTCTCTGCGTACCCGCACGAGCGCATTCGCTCCCATTACGTGTTCCTGCTACAAGAGTGTCACCAGAACGACTTCCCTCCATGCAAAAAGCGAAAGGGTGTATCATCCGCTGTCTTTCCCTCACTCCTCTGGCTCATTGCGTCAGAAATAGTCCACCAATCAGCGTTACTCTTACAAATGGGAGAATGGCTAAGCCGACCAATCCGGAAATATGTAGCATCTGCGTTAGGCGTTTACTGTCCACTTGTGAGAACTCTGAAACTGCACACTAGGTCCGTCAAAAAAATGCGTATGCTAGGGCTTTCCCAAACAATACAGCGGATTTTGCTTTTAAGGTGAACACGCAGGCCATTATTCCTTTTCTCTGGCAGAAACTCTTTTGGTCCGTGGGCAGTCTGCCGGCCGGCGCAGCTGCGTGCTAACCCACCCTCCTACGGACTTTCCAGCAGGCTGGTTGCCTCCGCCGAACAAAAACTCCTGTGGCCGTCGTGTCTTGAATGTTTGTGTGCGCCAGCCTCGACATTTTTATCTTGGTGCGCACTTCCGATTTATTTATTAGATTTTCAAATCGATTAAATGGAAATATGTAAAATTGACTCTACCTTATCGAGTTTGGGCTCAAGTGATACGCAAGTGATACGCAGAATACGGTACTGAGGTCGGAATAATGAAGGTCAGGGGACCACGCTACCTTACAGTACATGGCATAAATTTTAACTTGATACATCTACCCAATGGTGAGCAGGGTTTCTAACAGTTCGTCACACACAGAGACGGAAAGACAGCAGAGTTATCCTAAGGTTTGTGTTTTTAGCGATTGACGTACGGGATCCTAAAAACGGCCAAATATATGTGACAAGTAAGAATGCAAATGTCATTCTTCGTCCCGTAATCTGTTACAAACTAGAAGACGAAAAAAAAATTAGTGTACAACAGGACGCAAACTTATTTCCTTTCGCTCTGTAGCTCTACGTCTCCAACCACACGACCACACAGAATGTTGTGAAATTGCAATAATATTATGATTCATCTCAGGGTGTCCTGTAGGCTTTTACCGCCATCGTGTCATGAACTGACATTTGGTTATAAGAAATCCAACCAAGGTGACGTGTTCGTCATAAATCTTCACCGCCCCAAAGCGCTGATGAGCTGTGTGTGTTGGCTATAGCAGACTGCGCTTGCTCATGCGAGAGGTGTGGGCGCTCGCTGCCTGTAGAGTCTTCCGTCGGCCACGGCTGTGCCCGGAACTCCCTCGCTCGTCTCCGTGCAGCGACTCATCGCTTCGCCGACCGCCCTTGCCACCAGCTCGGTTCCGGCAGAGCTTACACTGACCTCACCACCAGCTCGGTTCCCCCAGACCTTACATTGACCTTACCACCAGCTCAGTTCCGGCAGAGCTTACACTGACCTCACCACCAGCTCGGTTCCCCCAGAGCTTACATTGACCTTACCACCAGCTCAGTTCCGGCAGAGCTTACACTGACCTCACCACCAGCTCGGTTCCCCCAGAGCTTACATTGACCTTACCACCAGCTCAGTTCCGGCAGAGCTTACACTGACCTCACCACCAGCTCGGTTCCCCCGGAGCTTACATTGACCTTACCACCAGCTCGGTTCCCCCGGAGCTTACACTGACCTTACCACCAGCTCGGTTCCCGCGGAGCTTACACTGACCTTACCACCAGCTCGGTTCCCGCGGAGCTTACATTGACCTTACAACCAGCTCGGTTCCCCCGGAGCTTACACTGACCTTACCACCAGCTCGGTTCCCGCGGAGCTTGCATTGACTTTACCACCAGCTCGGTTCCCGCGGAGCTTACATTGACCTTACCACCAGCTCGGTTCCCTCGGAGCTTACACTGACCGTACCACCAGCTCGGTTCCCGCGGAGCTTACATCGACCAAGTTTGCGCCGTCTGCCCACTCGTGGCCTAACAATGAACGCTCCATGCAGAGCGACTCTCTGGAAGCGGGGAAATCAGCCATGCATCTTGAGACGGCACAGTAAACTATTAGAAGATTCAACCAACACATTGCTTTCTCCAACGTGTATCTTCCAGACAATGAGATTCAAAATAATGCGAAGTCTCTGCCAACTGCCGGTCATCCCGCATATCATTTGCGCCCAAGACATGAATGGGGGCCGGCCGTTGTGGCCGAACGGTTCTAGGCGCTTCATTCTGCAACCCCACATACCATAAAGTGAACTGAGGAGTACAGATGTAAATATACACAGTCTCGTCAAATTAATTTGACCACCTGTCGATAACCTTTTGCAGTGCACACCGCTGCAACAGATTCTGGAAGGTACCGATAGAGAGGTGGAGCCATCCCGACTCCAAAAGTGGCTCAAATGGCTCTGAGCACTAAGGGACTTAACATCTGAGATCATCAGTCCCCTAGACTTAGAACTACTTAAACCTAACTAACCTAAGGACATCACAGACATCCATGCCCGAGGTAGGACCTGCGACCTGCGACCGTAGCAGCAGCGCGGTTCCGGACTGAAGCGCCTAGAACGGCTCGGCCACAACGACCAGCTCATCGCGACTGCTGCTCGTGGCTACCTACGTTAGGTTTCACAGTTGAGCATCCATGGCGTGAACAGTCCGATGGAGATAGTGCCACAGGCTCTCGATTGGATCTAAATCCGGACTAGTTGGTGGTAAGGGGAGTACGGTAAACTCATCCTGCTGCTTTTCGAACCACGCACGTAGGCTGAGAGTCGTGCTGCCCGTTTCATTGTCCTGCCGGTAGATGCCACCATGCCGAGGAGCAAGAAGCTGTTTGTACGGGTGGATTGATGCATACTTGTGTTGATCTACAGTGCCTCCTATAGAGTCTAGACCACACAGAGAATGCCACGAAAACATTCCCCAACTGTAACGCTGATTGCTCCGTCCTGGACCCATCCGAAGATCATTGCAGAGCCGTTCACGCCAAAGACTATCTGTCGGATGGAGAATAAAATGTGGTTCATCTGAAGAGGCTATCTGTCCCCACTGACTGAACGTCTACTTGGTTTCATACACTCCTGGAAATGGAAAAAAGAACACATTGACACCGGTGTGTCAGACCCACCATACTTGCTCCGGACACTGCGAGAGGGCTGTACAAGCAATGATCACACGCACGGCACAGCGGACACACCAGGAACCGCGGTGTTGGCCGTCGAATGGCGCTAGCTGCGCAGCATTTGTGCACCGCCGCCGTCAGTGTCAGCCAGTTTGCCGTGGCATACGGAGCTCCATCGCAGTCTTTAACACTGGTAGCATGCCGCGACAGCGTGGACGTGAACCGTATGTGCAGTTGACGGACTTTGAGCGAGGGCGTATAGTGGGCATGCGGGAGGCCAGGTTGACGTACCGCCGAATTGCTCAACACGTAGGGCGTGAGGTCTCCACAGTACATCGATGTTGTCGCCAGTGGTCGCCGGAAGGTGCACGTGCCCGTCGACCTGGGACCGGACCGCAGCGACGCACGGATGCACGCCAAGACCGTAGGATCCTACGCAGTGCCGTAGGGGACCGCACCGCCACTTCCCAGCAAATTAGGGACACTGTTGCTCCTGGGGTATCGTCGAGGACCATTCGCAACCGTCTCCATGAAGCTGGGCTACGGTCCCGCACACCGTTAGGCCGTCTTCCGCTCACGCCCCAACATCGTGCAGCCCGCCTCCAGTGGTGTCGCGACAGGCGTGAATGGAGGGATGAATGGAGACGTGTCGTCTTCAGCGATGAGAGTCGCTTCTGCCTTGGTGCCAATGATGGTCGCATGCGTGTTTGGCGCCGTGCAGGTGAGCGCCACAATAAGGACTGCATACGACCGAGGCACACAGGGCCAACACCCGGCATCATGGTGTGGGGATCGATCTCCTACACTGGCCGTACACCTCTGGTGATCGTCGAGGGGACACTGAATAGTGCACGGTACATCCAAACCGTCATCGAACCCATCGTTTTACCACTCCAAGACCGGCAAGGGAACTTGCTGTTCCAACAGGACAATGCACGTCCGCATGTATCCCGTGCCACCCAACGTGCTCTAGAAGGTGTAAGTCAACTACCCTGGCCAGCTAGATCTCCGGATCTGTCCCCCATTGAGCATGTTTGGGACTGGATGAAGTGTCGTCTCACGCGGTCTGCACGTCCAGCACGAACGCTGGTCCAACTGAGGCGGCAGTTGGAAATGGCATGGCAAGCCGTTCCACAGGACTACATCCAGCATCTCTACGATCGTCTGCATGGGAGAATAGCAGCCTGCATTGCTGCGAAAGGTGGATATACACTGTACTAGTGCCGACATTGTGCATGCTCTGTTGCCTGTGTCTATGTGCCTGTGGTTCTGTCAGTGTGATCATGTGATGTATCTGACCCCACGAATGTGTCAATAAAGTTTCCCCTTCCTGGGACAATGAAATCACGGTGTTCTTATTTCAATTTCCAGGAGTGTATTTCTCGACTTTCGAGAGCCTTTCGACTAAGTTCCACACTGTCGCTTGCTCCAAAAAGTCCACGATTACGGCCTATCAGATGACATATGCGGTTGGATAGATACTTTTCTTACAGACAGGGAGCAGTATGTCGTCCTGAATGGGGTGACTTCAACTGAAACAAGCGTAATTTCAGGTGTGCCCCAGGGTAGTGTAATACGTCCGCTGCTTTTTACGATTTACATAAACGATCTGGTCGATAGTATTGACAGCGGCATTAGACTGTTTGCCGATGATGCTGTAGTCTATCACACAAAAGTTGTGAACAAATCAATGAGGATTTGCAGAAAATAAATATGTGGTGTAATGACTGGCCATATTAGTAAGTGTAACCTACTGCATATAACAAGGCGAAAATCCCCATTAATGTACGACTAGCCGTCCTGTGTGGCCGAGCGGTTCTAGGTGCTTCAGTCTGGAACCACGCGATCCCTACGGTCGCAGGTTCGAATCCTGCCTCGGGCATGGATGTGTGTGATGTCCTTAGGTTAGTTAGGTTGAAGTAGTTCTAAGTTCTAGGGGACTGATGACCTCAGACGTTAAGTCCCATAGTGCTCAGAGCCATTTGAACCATTTGAAGCCAATGTACGAGTGCAAAATAAATGCCCAGTCTTTGGAAGCGGTAATATCCGTCAAGTATCTGGGTGTGCGTATTCGTCCAGGTTCTTATATTGGTATTCTGTTTAGGTTCTTATATTGGTAACGCCGCTGCCATGTAGCGCTCTGTATGAAAATCACTGGCTGTGCTGTTTGCAGTCTGTGGCTGGTTTGCATTGTTGTCTGCCATTGTAGTGTTGGGCAGCGGCAGCTGGATGTGAACAGCGCGTAGCGTTGCGCAGTTGAAGGTGAGCCGCCAGCAGTGGTGGATGTGGGGAAGTGAGATGGCGCATTTTTGAGAGCGGGTGATCTGGACGTGTGTCCATCAGAAACAGTACATTTTTAAGAATGGATGTCATGAACTGCTATATATATTATGACTTTTGAACGATATTAAGGTAAATACATTGTTTGTTCTCTATCAAAATCTTTCATTTGCTAACTATGGCTATCAGTAGTTAGTGCCTTCAGTAGTTTGAATCTTTTATTTAGTTGGCAGTAGTGGCGCTCGCTGTATTGCAGTAGTTCGAGTAACCAAGATTTTTGTGAGGTAAGTGATTTGTGAAACGTATAGGTTAATGTTAGTCAGGGCCATTCTTTTGTAGGGATTTTTGAAAGTCAGATTGCGTTGCTCTAAAAATATTGTGTGTCAGTTTAATCACAGTCTTGTATAATTTTTATAAGGGGACGTTTCATATGTCGACCCTTAGCCGAGGATACCTCACTGGAATCTTCTGATTTTTTTTCTTGTAGTTTGTGTAAATAGTGTAGCTTTTGTTTACTGCTAGCGCTTAATTATAGAGAGAATTTCCTCTGTAGTTGTAGTTTTCCATTGTTGTACAGTAAAACAATTGTGGCATGCTTATAGATTTGCAGCAAGTATTTCGCAGCTGGGCTTGCAATTAACGAGATGTTATTTTCAGTGCTACGTTAATGTGTTTTCTTATTTTGCTTTTCAAATTGTGCTTTCCTGTGTTATCGTGTGAAATATTGTGACAATAATGGCGTGTAAAAATCGTAATACTAGGCTCCAAAGTAAACTGAGAAATGACAGTGAAGACGAAAGCAGTGTGTTAGCGCCACCGAGTAATGAATTTACTAATGTCAAAGTAGTAATTTAGTAATTGTACATAAGGAAATGGAGCGGGCTGCAAATAATGGTGTAGGCAGTGAAACAATTAGTGAACAGGGAAGCATTATCGATCGATCGGTCGGCAACAGCTCGCCTCAGGATTCCGAAATGATTGGACAAAATCTTGCAAACACTGTAGATTCAGGTTTTGCGTCCTCGCCGTTTTCTCAAATAAATCAAGACACATTTTCTACTTTTCAAAATGCGAATATTGCCGGTTCAAATGCACTGCCGAATATCACTGAGGAACATGATTCAGACACCAGTGCACTGTTATTACAGTTAATGCAACAAATGGGACAAAGGCTACAAAAGTTAGACACAACGATTGAACAAAATCATAAACAAATGGGACAAAATCTTCAAAAGTTAGACACAATGAAACAAAATCAGAGAAAAACACAACAAAAGCTTCAGAAATTAGACGCAATGGAACAAAAGCTTCAAAATTTGTGAGCATTTCCAACCTCTTTTTCCGCGGCATGAAAATATATTACAGAATCACGAATTAGCCATAAAAGAACTGACTGCAAACTATTGTTCATGAAAATCATGAGACCTTGCAAGCTAAGATTGACTCAGTTGCATCTACCGATTCGGTTACACAACTTGCAAAAACTCAAGAAAACTTAAAGGACACAGTAGATACTCTGAAAATTGGTTCAGAAAGACACATGCAGGAAATTGTTCATTATCAGAGAAAGTAGTTGAACTTTCGGATCAGCTAACTAATTTATCTACGAAGGCAGATGATAATCTGAATGACACAAAACCGGTAGTCTTTAATGACACAGAAGAGTTCGAACAAATTAGGAAATTCAAACAAAATCAAAATCAAATTAATACGCAACACCAAAGAGAAATCCGGGAAGTACAAGATCAGCTGACACAGGTAATACAAGAATTACGTATTTCAGAGGACTCTCGCACACCAATACGGGAAGAGGGACTTAGAAATACGGAACAGCCACAAAATAATAACACAGGGCACTTCGGAAATTATGAAATAAATTGGCAAGGTACACCGAATTTTGAGATGGAACCGCCGAAACGACGTAACGATGACCGACATGCTACTCGCCGACATGATGATTTGACTATAAGCTGTTCATTACTACACGTAAATTCAAAACATTTAAGAATTCTGGCAACGACATTCATCAACAAGCGTGGCTTCATTATTCTCTCATTGTTTTCCTCCCAACTGGTCATTAGAACACAGATTAGGATTTATGTGTGGCTACTTAGAGAATGAACCAGCTGTAAGAATGCGATCGGTCATTCACGATTGCCACAGTGAAGGAGAATTTTACCATGCCTTCCTCTTAGCATATTGGTCTCAAGCCACATAATACCGAGTAAAACATAGCATCATAATGATGAAACATTTGGAATAATCTGAATGTTCCAGTCTTGTGAAATATGTTGAAAACATGTTGCGCAAGAATCAGTACCTGTTAAACCCATACAGCCCCTCAGAACTCATCCGCTTGCTTAATCAAATTACCTGAACATTTGCGACATATTATTTTGGCAGGAGGTTGCAAAGATGACATTGAAGCTTTTCAGGGATTGTTACAAGAATTGGAAATTGACACTGACAAACGCGGAAACAGGAACACAACAATTACAGGTCACATCCGTCTCAATTCCGCGATGAAAGAAATACTAACTGGACACAAAAAGGCTATTCTCACAACGCAAATCGTGACCAAAACAGACACCACCCGTATGCAAACCGTTGGCAGAGTAGTAATAATTACAGGGAAAGATCACCTCTCTGCGGTAGTGACTATCATAGAGACAATCAGAGAAACAGACAATATGGGAACCAAAATAATTATTATCAAGGGAGACAGAATAACTTTAGACGCAACGGTCCAGCGCGCAGTTACGATTCAGGGAGAAATTCTCAACCACGTGACCGACAAGAAAGAAACTATGGAATCAACAGACATGACGACAGACGATTCGATCGTAACGACAGACCTGAATTGCAGCAGAACTGGCGGGATTCAAACAGAGCAGGGCCCTCTCGACAAGGTGAATTTATAGAAGTTAGGTCTCCTAATCCCAATAACGACGCGCGCCACCATAGAGGCAGACAATGACTCACACCGCAGGCAGCCGCGTGCGCCGGCTGGCTCAGAGAAAAATAACATAGACGCTAACCTCGAGAACAGATTTAGCATTCCTTACCAAAGTATAAAACATGATAATTGCTTTTCAGTTGAAACTATGCATACTAGGAAGAGTAAAGGTTTACACCACATTTCACATGTAAAACCGTTTATTGAAAGATAATCTGCTTTTTAACTTTGTCTTTGCCATAAAACTTTTCACTTCACATTTCTAGTATGCTTTGTCAGAGTTAGAAACTGTTACTATGCAACAATGTTTGAAGTTAAATATCGAATCAAGAACTTAAGGAACATATTTAGACAGAAATTACGAATACATTGTTATAGTGAACAGAAGACACAGTATTGTATTTGTACATTCTTGCTTGTTAGTTGCACGATTACGTAACGACTATCAGGCTTACGTACTTAGGACATATACTGGTACTGCTAATGAGATTTTAATGCAACATTTTGGTTTACTTGAAAATACATTCTGGATTTAAAGTACTTTCTGTGAGATACCAGATGACACAGTGGTTAGTTTATGTGACAGCTACACGATTTTATCACGACGCTATTAATGAGTGACAATTTACAATGTTGCTTTTGCGGTGTATCTGTTTTATATCTGCACAGTTTTTCTCTATTATTCTGGAAAGTAAGGCATGCTTTAGTAGTAACTTTTGTGGTATAGCTACAAGGAGACAGCCTTTTCCGTAGCACAACAATATGTTACAGCACAGTTCTTTCTTCATCATGGTAATAAGCGTAATAACTAAGATATCTATAAGCAAAGCATTTCACTTTTGTTTATCATGGGGTAAGTACATTGACTTCTGCAGAACTTAGCTTTCAGAGGACGATAACTACGACACTTCCACAGGGATTGTCTTACTACAAGACTCACAGTTTAGCGCTACAGGACACGCATTTGAGTGATTAATTTTGTACTTAAACCATTTATTTTTAAAGATATTTGAAGTACAATGATACAAAGGTTTTCTGTGATACGTTTCATTCCATTGCTGTAGTCTGTAACACCTGAGGGTATAACTACATTAATCCTCAGGGGGGTACACGCTTACTTTGTGTACCATGTGTTTGGCAAGCACAAGGAGCCCTGGCTAATATGGTATTTGCTTATACAACTTTACACATCGGTACCATATTCCTCTAACACACAATTACACAGCTATCTGATTATTTAACAGAGAAAGAAACTTTTTTTGTACTACGTCGGTGACACATGTTTACGCAATTACGCAGGTGGATAACTTCAAACTTATGAAATTGTATTTTGTCTGTACTTTGTGAACTGTTCATACCTTTTCGGAACCATTGTGAAAGCTTTGAATGACGTATTTGGTATGAGATCATGATTTTTAAAGTACGCTTGAGGTAGATGACACTTTTGAAATGAGCAGAGAATTTTCTTTAGGTTCTGAAATTATTGCAGAAAGGTACGACGTTTATGAGATTTGACTGAGGTGTTATGATATTATTACGACGACGATGTGTATTATGCTTCCAGAATGAGATTTTCACTCTGCAGCGGAGTGTGCGCTGATATGAAACTTCCTGGCAGATTAAAACTCTGTGCCCGACCGAGACTCGAACTCGGGACCTTTGCCTTTCGCGGGCAAGTGCTCCACCACCTGAGCTACCGAAGCACGACTCCCGTCCGGTACTCACAGCTTTACTTCTGCCAGTATCCGTCTCCTACCTTCCAAACTTTACAGAAGCTCTTCTGCGAACCATGCCAGGAAGTTTCATATCAGCGCACACTCCGCTGCAGAGTGAAAATCTCATTCTGGAAACATCCCCCAGGCTGTGGCTGAGCCATGTCTCCGCAATATCCTTTCTTTCAGGAGTGCTAGTTCTGCATGGTTCGCAGAAGAGCTTCTGTAAAGTTTGGAAGGTAGGAGACGGATACTGGCAGAAGTAAAGCTGTGAGTACCGGACGGGAGTCGTGCTTCGGTAGCTCAGGTGGTGGAGCACTTGCCCGCGAAAGGCAAAGGTCCCGAGTTCGAGTCTCGGTCGGGCACAGAGTTTTAATCTGCCAGGAAGTTTCATATCAGCGCACACTCCGCTGCAGAGTGAAAATCTCATTCTGGAAACATCCCCCAGGCTGTGGCTAAGCCATGTCTCCGCAATATCCTTTCTTTCAGGAGTGCTAGTTCTGCATGGTTCGCAGAAGAGCTTCTGTAAAGTTTGGAAGGTAGGAGACGGATACTGGCAGAAGTAAAGCTGTGAGTACCGGACGGGAGTCGTGCTTCGGTAGCTCAGCTGGTGGAGCACTTGCCCGCGAAAGGCAAAGGTCCCGAGTTCGAGTCTCGGTCGGGCACAGAGTTTTAATCTGCCAGGAAGTTTCGTGTATTATGCTGTTGCGGTATGTTTATGATCAATAAGATGATGCTATGTGAGCTATTTGATTATGCTACGTATCTGTTGTGATGAAATATTGAAGAAGTGTCGACGAATAACGTAAGGAATAAAGAGTAGTGGTTAGGGACTCTGGTTTGTCAAAAAGGTTGTTGGAAACCAAGAATCGTACTTTAAGAGCTATGAAATGTATGTAAATGCGTGAATGTATTACAATGCAGACGAAAATTTTTTGGACACTGTTATATTTATAGGATTTGATTTTCTACACATTTCTAACGCAAATTCTCAACCTGTGAAAATATTTTTATATGAGACTGTCACTGTAGCGGAAACTGCTGTCTTAAATTTTTGAGTAAGAAAGGTAAGTTACCACCCGCACGTAATGCGTCGTGATCACCCAGCTGTGCGACAGTCGCCTGGGATAAAAGCCTTTAGTGTATGCCTTTCAGAGGCACAGGTGGAGAAAGAAAAAAAGGGAGGCCATTATCCTCGCTATTGACATTCCTTTGTAGAAAGCATCGTAAATACGACACCCTCAAACTTGAAAACATTATTACACTATAGAGTTCTTAATTTATGATACTTACTGAAATGAAATGATGAGAAACATTTCATGTCTATTGTCTTGCTACATTACTGCATTATGAAATGCCTTATGGCTAGCGAATGACGTTTCACACCTTTTATTCATTTTGTTTAATATCTAGTTTCTAGCTGCACTGCAGCATTGGTTAAAATAAAATTATATAGATGTACTAATATAAGTATTTTCTGTCTACAGATCCAGTATATAATAATAATGTGATATACTTCGAAAAAAATGAGGGAGCACAAAAAGACATTTCCCTTCACAGGAACTGCATACATATTTTTCTTTTCAAGTACTTGGTAATTTATTTCATAGAATAAGTTTTTGTGGTGCTCCACTTTAATTACATAGACATTAAAATAGAATATACATTTCCCTTAACTGCGTTGTTGTCTTTAGTGTACTATTTTTTCTGCTTGTGGGTTTGTCATGTTTAGATATACGTTATTACATTTATTGCTGCTTGCTTTGCTCAGTTGCACTTTTTTGTCATTGCTGTTTGTATTAATTGTTTTGTGCTGCTGCATTGCCTCGTCCCTTAGTTAAATATCTGAGCTCAGTAGATGTCAGTTAGCTTAAGAGGGGTAGACTATATAAGAGAATGAGTTGCGCTGAATTGGAAGAAATGCATTGAGAAGTTTTACGAAAAAAGTACAGAAAGCAGGTACAGATAGCACTTTTTGAAATAGTGAAGACGAAGGGAGATCTCCAAGAAATAAAGAAAGTTTTGTTTGCAAGATACTGCAGTAAAACAAACTGAGTTCTTTCCCTTTCTGTTATTCCGCTATGTGTTTGTGTACTCTTGTATATTTGTGTTCTTCCTGTTTTTATGTGGTTAGCTAATAAGATTTATGTTGTAGAATTTTTCAAATACTATGTTATTTTCTCTGTAAAGATGTTTAGACATTACTGATCCTGTTATGTTTCAATGCTCATGTACGAAATTAATGTTTCGAAAACTATTCTCATTATTTTATGTATTTACTTATGTCATAATTCCTGTAACACTAATGTATATGTTTATTTCTATTCTTTTGTAAAGCCTGTATTACTACAAATGTTATCTGTACTTATATGTTTTTAAAGATGTATTTTGTACCTTTGTTATTGTATTCTTATGTTATAAAATAGTAATTGACACCAGTTCATCAAATTAAGTAACTTGTAAGTTACATTTCACTGCACACGTTTCTGTTGTTCATAGTATATGAACAATATGTGAGAAGTAGGGACTGTTTGTGTTTGCACTTGTGTTGATAATTCAGCAAGGGACTGGATAACAGCATTGCTGGTTCTAAGGACATTTCAAAAAAAAATTGTGTGTGCACAATTGTGGTTTACTCGATGGTGATTGTGCACCTGCACAGTCGCAACAGATGGCTGCTGGTCGTCTCTACAAGGACTACAGTGGGTCTGCACCTTTGATGACTCATCAATACCATTATTTCTACAAAGACTATAATGGGTCTGCACCTCTAATGGCCCACCAATACCACACTGTCTACCAGGACTACAGTGGGTCTGCTCAGTGATGACCTACCTACCAATATTCTTCAAAACTTCGACTGACTCTGCTGTGGGTTTGCTCTGTTGTGGCCCATTACCTGTCTGCATGTCAAGAGTCAGCACTGTCTTTCCGTTGGAAGGACAACACTACTTCAAGCTGACATGGAAATCTACTACTTCCGTGTGCATTCTCTTTTACTACTCAGACTTTGAAAAGAAAAAAACACTGTAATTTTACTGTGAAGAATGATCATGAATGTCTTTATGGGACTGTGAGAAAATTTTAGCTTTTGACCAACATTGTATCAATGAGTGCGTGCATTTGATATCTTTGTTATTGTAGTTATGAAAAATTTTATCAAATCATTATTGGCCACTGCCCAAAACAATATGTAAAATTTTTGTGGGGAGCAGGGGGGCTATGTAAGTAGGCTGTTTAGGTTCTTATATTGGTAACGCCGCTGCCACGTAGCGCTCTGTATGAAAATCACTGGCTGTGCTGTTTGCAGTCTGTGGCTGGTTTGCATTGTTGTTTCCCATTGTAGTGTTGAGCAGCGGCAGCTGAATGTGAACAGCGCGTAGCGTTGCGCAGTTGGAGGTGAGCCGCCAGCAGTGGTGGATGTGGGGAAGTGAGATGGCGCATTTTTGAGAGCGGGTGATCTGGACGTGTGTCCATCAGAAACAGTACATTTTTAAGAATGGATGTCATGAACTGCTATATACATTATGACTTTTGAACACTATTAAGGTAAATACATTGTTTGTTCTCTATCAAAATCTTTCATTTGCTAACTATGTCTGTCAGTAGTTAATGCCTTCAGTAGTTTGAATCTTTTATTTAGCTGGCAGTAGTGGCGCTCGCTGTATTGCAGTAGTTCGAGTAACCAAGATTTTTGTGAGGTAAGTGATTTGTGAAACGTATAGGTTAATGTTAGTCAGGGCCATTCTTTTGTAGGGATTTTTGAAAGTCAGATTGCGTTGCGCTAAAACTATTGTGTGTCAGTTTAAGCACAGTCTTGTATAATTTTTCTAAGGGGACGTTTCAAGTATTTTTCGTCTGTATGGGCTCTGATTCAAGAGATTGAGATGGTCCAAAGAAAAGCGGCAAGATTCGTGGTGGTGGTGGTTAGTGTTTAACGTCCCGTCGACAACGAGGTCATTAGAGACGGAGCGCAAGCTCGGGTTAGGGAAGGATTGGGAAGGAAATCGGCCGTGCCCTTTCAAAGGAACCATCCCGGCATTTGCCTGAAACGATTTAGGGAAATCACGGAAAACCTAAATCAGGATGGCGGGAGACGGGATTGAACCGTCGTCCTCCCGAATGAGAGTCCAGTGTGCTAACCACTGCGCCACCTCGCTCGGTGCAAGATTCGTGACTGGAACATTTAGCCATCGCGAGAGCGTTCAAAATCTCAGAAAGTATGAAGTGGCACACACTTGCAGATAGACGGTGCGCTAAGCGGAAGGGACTGTTCACTACCTTCCGGAATCCGATCTTTACTGAGGATGTAGAGCATATATTATTACCACCAACATTCAGATCGAGCAATGATCCCCATTCAAAGATATGGTAAGTTAGAGCTCGTACTCAGGTGTTCAGAGATTCGTTTTTCCTTCGCACGATCCGCGAGTGGAACAGAGGGGGGAATATGACTTTGGCGCGAATTGTGCCCTCCGCCACACACCACTTGATGGCTAGCGTAGTATATCTGTAGACGTAGATGTAGATACTTGGGATACTGACGTACAAATCCCAGCTTTCGTCGCCGATTAACAGCAGTCATTATGGAGGAGTAGAAGGGAATACAATTATGTTTCTTACACATAGACAGACTGGATAGAGCGCTTCTTCTTCACTTAGCAGCTTGAAAACCCCAAAACCTCTTACTGAAGGCTCAGAGATTAGGAAACGCGGCAACGAAACTGATTCTAAAATGAGTTTTGTTTTCTGAAGTACGGAAATTAGTCATTGTTCTCAGCAGTTACCCAACCAGCCGAGGGAACCTAGATGTGAATCAGAATTGTCCGTAGCACTGCGTCAATACATCACACCAGATAAGATAAACGCATTATCCTCGGCAGAGCAGTGCAATCTGCGTCACTGCCTGCTGTCGAGAGAGCATATCAGCTTTAAGTGGATGCGTCCCTTCACGTATGTAGCTCTGTTCCTGTCTGCTGCTTCTTTTCGGCCTCAAAAGTATGTCTTCAGTTAAACAATCTGGAAGGCAGTTTTAACATATCCATTTCAATTTAGCTCTCGTAGCTCAATAGCTCTGGTGTTTTAAGTAATTACTCGCAAGCAGAACACAGCATATCATTTTTCGCGGAGAAAAATTTTCAGACGTAAAAGTAACTTCGGGCGTACCCCAAAGGAGTGTTGTAGGACCATTACTTTTCAGAATATACACATAATTAATCGACTGACAGAAAATCCTAAGGAGTTTTGGTGTTACGTTAAATCAGTAAACGGATCGAAGCCATCTCTCCAGCCACTCTGCGACGATACTGGCTTCGCAGCGGAGGATAACACAGAAATGGCCGAAATATTAAACGTCTGTTTGACAGAAGATGATCGCACTGAAGTTACTTCTTTAAATCATCGCACGAACAACACGATGGTCTCTTGAGGAGCGAAATTTTCCTAATGATGAGACAAAAGCACAGGTCATTCCCGTTATCGTAAAGAATCGCTGAACAGACGCACAAAGCTTCAGCCCATATCTCTGACGTCGGTGTATTGTAGAATTTTGGAACATTTTTACGCTCGCATACAACGACATTTATGGATGCTGAAAAATCTACTCTATAGGAGAGAACAATAAAGCATTAGATACATACGCCAATGTATATATTCCCTTGTTCTGCACAGTTCCACACTGCCATTTAACGAACAAAATACAAGCATATGGAATATTAGACCAACTGTGTGATTGGACTGAGCATGTGTTACGTGGCCAGTTTCATCTCAAACTGCCATGCGACATACTTCAGAATACTTTTATGCTCATTTCCCTTGATCAAGTAATCGACACTGACACAGCATAATAATTTCAAACAAGGTTCAGCATCTCCAGTGACTGTCACGTTCATTGCTTTCTTTCCACTGCTCTTTTCAGTACGGTGAAGGAACTGCAGAGCTGAGAGCCTACGAGCTGGCTAGTGTAAGATAAAGAGTCTGTTTAAAATGTCCAAGGCTGAGTAGCAGCATCTGGTAACCGCTCACTGAGCGGGACATAGGATAGCTATTTTCTGCCGAGAGAACACAGCACTGTTCGAAGCAGCCTTGTAGGAATATGAGGAATCTCTAGCCAGGTATCCCCTCCCAAAGACTGGCGTGTAAATCACCGTTATCTCAGGAGCGAGGCCACAAAATAATGTTCGGTTTCATACAGCACACACTTTCTCGTCCTTACCTACTTGACAGCCATCTCATAGATCTGTTTCGAAAGTGTAGCATGAAATGGTAGAGATTTTCTGCCTGCCTCGCCAAACGACAACTCTGCTCATTAAATAGAGCCTGAACTAGCAAAAACATGATATTAATTAACATCTTAATTTGCCTTGTTCTAGACGGAACTCGCAACGTCTACCACCATTGGCAGGCGAGTTCCTGTTGTGGCGAAAAACAGTCAAATTACGTTAGCAGATGGAGAGTAAACACTTCACGTTGGGTGATCGAGAGTATGCTTCTCGGCAGGCATTTGAAGCGTAATGACTTGCTGCTATGCTACAGAAGAGTAATGATAAAAGGTACCACGAGATGGTGGAGTAAAGATTTTTTCTGTACATCTCATGAGGTCTTACCTAATGATATTTCTGCTTGAGCACTGAGTACAGAGTGGAATGGGAGCAGAACCCCAAATACCCAGTCTCTGCTGCCGCCGCCTTCCGCAGGTTTCGTCAATTGGGCCAGCGTTCACCAGTTCTATAGGGAGTCCACATTAGTTCGCTCCATTCGGGAGCAACATACTCCATTTTAATACTCCTCAGCCAGCTAGTTTATTTTACTTACGCGGTGATATTCGAAACTATTTTTCCGTGTTCTTTCTATAATTTACTAACCTTGCTTGCAGTCATTGGATCTAGTGATCTGTTATTTTCGTAACTTTGCATTATCGTGCTCACCTACCTATGCCAAGGCTAGAGTGCATCTGTGGAATCCCTTGTCCCTGTATTAAATACTTGGACGAGCGGTAACGCATGTGTTATAGTGACCACTTGCTTCTGCTACAGATTAGGTGATCCCTTGTCACAAATGGTTCAAGTGGCACTGAGCACTGTGGGACTTAACATCTGTGGTCATCAGTCCCCTATAACTACTTAAACCTAACTAACCTAAGGACATCACACACATCCATCCCCAAGGCAGGATACGAACCTGCGACCGTAGCTGTCACGCGGCTCCAGACTGAAGCGCCTAGAACCGCACGGCCACGACGGCCGGCCCCTTGTCTCATCAGTATGTCTATGTGTTCGGGGTGGTACCCACATTGTCATGTTTGATTGGGCAACCCCCACTAATTGTCATTCAGTAATACGTTTCCGTTGCGTGATATTATTATTTCTTTCAATTAATTTGCATGATCATAATGGGTGCTTCCCTTCTCTGTAAGCCACTGCAGATCGGATTCTACCATCATAGTGGTATGCAAAACAGCACAACCCCACACGTATCATTCGTAAAGGAGAGAAGTCTACAGTCGTAAAAGTAATTTCGGACGTTCCCCATGCGCGTGTTATAGGTTGTAGGACCAATATTTTTTTACAATATATTTAAACGACCTAGTACATAGCGTCGGAGTTCGATGAGGCGTTTCGCAGATGATGCTGTCGTGTACAGAGAAGTCGCAATGCTAGAAAACTAACGAATTTGAGGACGACCTGCAAGGATTGACCGTGGTGCAGGGATTGACATTTGAAGCTCAGCATAAATACTGGTAAAGCATCGCGAATACTTAGGCAGAAAGACCCTTTATTGTATGATTAGACTATTGAAGAACAATCACTGGAAGTAGTACCTCTATGAAGTATCTAGGAGAGTGGGTACGCAGCGATTTAAAGTGAAACGACCACATAAAACTAAACACCGGTAAGGCAGATGCCAGACTGGGATTCATTCGAAGAATTCTCAAAATGTGCCGCCCACCCACAAAGGAGGTTCTTTACAAAACTTTCGTTTGATCTGCATCTGAATAATGTTCGTGACTCAGGGATCCGTACCAGACAAAACTGACGCAAGAGACAGGTAAGAAGAGCAGCACGTGTCGTTGAAAGTCGATTTAGTAACACTGAAAGCGTCACGGAAACGCTCAGCCAACTGCAGTGGCAGTCGTTGCAAGAGAGGCGTTCCGCATCGAAATATGGACACTATTAAAATTCCGAGAGCCTGTAACCCTCGAAGAGTCAAGCAGCAGATTGCTTTTTCCTACGTACTTCGCAAAGACCATGAAGGTAAAATTAGTCACAATGTGTTCACACAGAGGCTTACCAACAATAGTTCTTCTCACGGACCATCGCGACAGCGACAGAGGGAGGGGGGGGGGGGGGGCATGAGGTGTAGAAGCGGCAGTGGTACCCAAAGTACCCTCTACCATACACCACAAGGTGTCTTGTGGAGTATAAATGTAGATTTAAATGTAGACATGTTCTTTTCTTATTATTTTTCCCTATTAACTTGTGAACACAAGTGGCTGTTACTTTAGATTCAGAGTTAAATGTTAGCATTGCAAAGCTGAAAGATTTTCAAGCGTACCTTGAGAAGCTTATGACGCGAAGTGAGTAGTGTGCCAATGCGTGACTGGCTCACTCCCTGTTACTCACGTTCTCGAAGCTTTCCCCTAATGGACTGCGAACTGTTCCTCTTAGCTATTACACGTTCATTTATAATTCTCGAACAAATGTCCGTGTCATAAACATATAACAGTGGAATGTACATCGAACTTACTAATGCCAATAGTGCTTCGCAAGAACGAAACTTGAATACGAATAATTTTACAAGTGGAGGCGAATGCTGAACTAAAATACACCTCAAAAACCAACTAAAAATTAATTACGAACCATCATGCCGTTAAATATCAAAATAGTGGCAACTGTTTCGGACAGGCGCTCATATCATGAAACCTAACAAAACAGTAACTTTGTGTCACCGCCATGAAAAGTAGGAATAGTGGTATGGCCGTCCCTTTCTCCCCAAAAACCGTAGACTACATTTTTCCTCAGCTAGGAGCGTATCTACAGTTCAGCCTTGAACACATTTATCCCATTTGCTAAACATGCTAACAATAAGGAAAGGAAAATAATTATATGACTTATCATATTTATAATTAAATATCGACATCCAGAATGAGAGTTTGACTCTGCAGCGGAGTGTGCGCTGATACGAAACTTCCTGGCAGACTAAAACTGTGTGCCGAACCGAGTTTCGAACTCGGGACCTATGCCTTTCGCGGGCAAGTCCTCTACCACTTGCCCCGAAAGGCAAAGGTCCCGAGGTCGAGTCTTGGCCCGGCACACAGTTTTAATCTGCCCGGGAGTTTCATATCAGCGCAAACTCCGCTGCAGAGTGGAAATCTCATTCTGGAAACATCCCCCAGGTTGTAGTTAAGCCATGTCTCCACAATATTCCAGGAGTGATATTTCTGCAAGGTTCGCAGGAGAGCTTCTGTGAAGTTTGGAAGGTTGGAGACGAGATACTGGCAGAAGTAAAGCTGTGAGGAAGGGGCGTTAGTCGTGCTTGGGTAGCTCAGTAGGTAGAGCACTTGCCGAAAGGCAAAGGTCTCGAGTTCGAGTCTCGGTCCAGCACACAGTTTTAATCTACCAGGAAATTAAATATAGACATAGTTTAAAACGTTACTATTTCGTAACACAGTTCGAAATCAGAATTTAATAACTACCTGTAACCTGTGACTGCAGCTAGTTATGCCGTCGTTACAGAAAAAGCCAAAACGTTAACTTACGAGGGCCATCCGGAAAATAAGGAACGTTTGGTTTCCACACGTGACTGCCTTCCCCTGCCACCACCACTGTCGACCAACCTCTGACCTTGGCACTTGTACGCTTTAGTTTGGCGGCAGCTACAATGCAATACGCTTGATTATTGCTGAGCCGTGCGACTTAAAAATGTGTAAGAAAATTGAACGTGAGGTGCGCAGTGTTACATGCTTTCTAAAAGCGCAGAAATCCAACCTGTAGAAATTTATAGACAGGTAACTGAGGTTCACGGCAATGTGATGAACGAAGCGTCAGTTCCGAAATGATGTATCATGTTTGTGGTGGACGGAAGAACGTTCACGTTGAAGATCGCTCGGGCCGGCGCTCGGTTGTGGCTGGCGGACTCAAAGCAAGGATAGAAACAAAAAACCAAGAAGGCAGACGTTTCACAATTAGTGGACTGCAGCAGCCTGCTGTGAGACGCTTTAACGACTTCGCCGCACCATTAAAAACAAGCCGCGCGGAATGCTAACCAGTGGAGTCACCCTCCTTCACGATAACGCACGTCCGCACTCAGCGGAATTGATACTGGACGTGGTTCAGCAGTTTCAATGGGAAGTGTTTCGACACCCAACACACAGTCCGGACTTAGGCCCGAGCAAATATTATTTATTCTCCAGACTGAAATATGTATTGAGTGGACGACGCTACGGAGGTGATAAGCCATTATTCATTGGTTCAAAAACTCGGCGGCAACTGAGTACGCAAAAGGGATAGAAAAGGTGATCAAACGGCACAGCAGTTGCCCAAATCTCAACGGTGATTATGTAGAAAAGTAGCTTGGTATCATATTGTATGCAAAATGCACTTTAGTTTACACTACTGGCCATTAAAATTGCTACACCAAGAAGAAATGCAGATGATAAACGGGTATTCATGGGACAAATACATAATACTAGAACTGACATGTGATTACATTTTCACGCAATTTGGGTGCAGAGATCCTGAGAAATCAGTACCCAGAACAACCACCTCTGGCCGTAATAACGGCCTTGATACGCCTGCGCTTTCAGTCAAACAGAGCTTGGATGGCGCGTACAGGTACAGCTGCCCATGCAGCTTCAACACGACACCACAGTTCATCAAGAGTAGTTACTGGCGTATTGTGATGATCCGGTTGCTCGGCCACCATTGACCAGACGTTTTCAGTTGGTGAGAGATCTGGTGAATGTGCTGGCCAGGGCAGCAGTCGAACGTTCTCTGTATCCACAAAGGCCCGTACAGGATTTGCAACATGCGGTCGTGCATTATCCTGCTGAAATGTAGGGTTTCGCAGGGATCGAATGAAGGGTAGAGCCACGGGTCGTAACAGATCTGAAATGCAACGCCCACTGTTCAAAGTGCCGAGAATGCGAACAAGACGTGATTGAGACGTGTAACCAATGGCACCCCATACGATCACGCCAGTTGATACTCCAGTATAGCGATGACGAATCCACGCTTCCAATGTGCTTTCACCGTGATGTCGCCAAACACGGACGCAACCATCGTGATGCTGTAAACAGAACCTGGATTTATCCGAAAAAAATGACGTTTTGCCATTCGTGCACCCAGGTTCGTCGTTGAGTACGCCATCGCAGGCGCTCCTGTCTGTGATGCAGCGTCAAGGGTAACCGCAGCCGTGGTCTCCGAGCTGATAGTCCATGCTGCTGCAAATGTCGTCGAACTGTTCGTGCAGACGGTTGCTCTCTTGCAAACGTCCCCATCTGTTGACTCAGGGCTCGAAACATGGCTGCACGATCCGTTACACCCATGCGGATAAAATGCCTGTCATGTCGACTGCTAGTGATACGAGGCCGTTGGGATTCATCACGGCGTTCCGTATTTCCCTCCTGAACCCACCGATTCCATATTCTGCTAACAGTCATTGGATCTCGGCCAATGCGAGCAGCAATGTCGCGATACGATAAACCACAATCGCGATAGGCTACAATCCGACCTTTATCAAAGTCGGAAACGTGATGGTACGCATTTCTCCACATTACACGAGGCATCACAACAACGTTTCACCAGGCAACGCCGGTCAACTGCTGTTTGAGTATGAGACATCGGTCGGAAACTTTCTTCATGTCAGCACGTTGTAGGTGTCGCGACCGGCGCCAGCCTTGTGTGAATGCTCTGAAAAGCTAATCATTTGCATGTCACAGCATCTTCGTCCTGTCGGTTTAATTTCCCGTCTGTAGCTCGTCATCTTCGTGGTGTAGCAATTTTAATGGCCAGTAGTGTAATTATACGAAATAAAATTTTTTGTAGAAAAAAATGTTCCTTACTTTCCGAACTATCTTAGTAATTACTTGAATTAAATTAATTCATTCTTCCTTTGCAGCTTGATAGAGAAACTTAGCATTTGTAAATGAAAAGTTCGAAAACGTGGAAGTTTGACTGTAATCATTTATTTAATTAACCTGTTGTCAGCCTTCAAGGTCAGCATTCCACAATGATCTTGCAGGCCGAAACCAGTTAGCTAGATAAGAGAATTACGTAGAAAATCTGTATCTTTTTACTTTCTAACTAACTGAACTAATTTCTTGAAACTTGAAAACAGTGAGGCAATAAATCCTTTTTTTTTTGTTGACAAATTTAACCCAGATGCTTACACATTTTCCACCGCTTAGTAAAGTTCATACACACAGGATCATTCTGCTATCTATGTCAGTGCTCGTCAAACTTTTTTACTCAAGAGCCAATTCTGGCTTTGCGCGGTGGTACTAATCGTATTATTAATTGGTAACCTGCATACACTGAAGAGCCAAAGAAACTGGTACACCTGCCTAATACCGTGTAGGGCCCCCGGAAGTAGGTAGAAGTGCCGCAACACGACGTGCCACGCACTCCACTAATGTCTGAAGTAGTGCTGGAGGGAACCGACACCATGAATCCTGCAGGGCTGTCCATAAATCCGTAAGAGTACGAGAAGATTGAGATCTGTTCTGAACAGCACGTCGCAAGGCATCACAGATATGCTCAAAAATGTTTATCTCTGGAGGGTTTGGTGGCCAGTGGAACTTTTTAAACTCAGAAGCGTGTTCCTGGAGACACTCTATAGCAATTCTTGACGTGTTTCGTGTCGCATTGTCTAGCTGGAATTGCCCGTCCTTCCGAATGCACAATGGACATGAATGGATGCATGTCCTCGGATGGGATGGTTACTTACATGTCACCTGTTAGAGCCGTAACTAAACATATAAGGCGTCCCTTATCATTCCAACTGCACAGTCCTCACACCATGACAGAGCTTCCACCAGCTTCAACAGTCCCCTGCTGACACACAGAGTCCGTGGATTCATGAAGTTGTCTCCATACCCGTACGCATCCATCCGCTCGATACAATTTGAAGCGAGACTCGTCCGACCAGGCAACATGTTTCCAGTCATCAACAGTCCAATGTTGGAGTTGACAGGTCCAGGCGAGGCGTAAAGCTTTGTGTTGTGCAGTCATCGAGAGTACACGAGTGGGCATTAGGCTCCGAAATCCCGTATCGAAGATGCTCCGTTGAATGGTTTGCATGCCGACACTTGTTGATGGCCCACCACTGAAATCTGCAGAAATTTGCGGAAGGGTTGAACTTCTGTCACGTTGAACGATTCTCTTCAGTCGTTGTCGGTCCCGTTCTTGCTGGATCTTATTCCGGTCACAGCGATGTCGCAAATTTTGTGTTTTAGCGGATTCGTGATAGTCACAGTGCACTCTTAAAACGGGTGTACGGAAAAATCACCACTTCATCACTACCTTGTAGATGCTGTGTCCCATCTCTCGTGCGCCGACTATAACTCCACTTTCAAACTCACTTAAAAATATTGACAACATTCATTGTAGTAGCAGTAACCATTCTAACAACTACGCCAGACACTTGTCCTATATAGGCGTTACCGATGGCAGCGCCGTATTCTGCCTGTTTACATACCTCTGTGTTTGAATACACTCGCCTACACCAGTTTCTTTGGCGCTTCAGTGCACAAATTAATTGTATTTATAATTAAATATCAACATCATCTAAAACTTTACTATTTCAGAAGACAGGTCGAAATCAGAATTTAATAACTACCTGTAACGTGTTACTGTAGCTATTTGCGGCATCGTTACAGAAAACGGCAAAACGTTAAATTACAAGGATCATTCGTAAAGGAAAGAACTTTTTTTTCACACTTGACCGCATCCCCCCCCCCCCCTCACCACCACCACCACTACCGCTGTCGACGGACTTCTGACCTTAGCGTTGGTACCCATCCGCTTCATTTTGGCGGCAGCTACCGTTCAATACTCTTGCATGTCTGTGCGACTTTAAAATCTGTGAGAAGATTGAGAGTGAGGTGCGCAGTGTTATCTGCGTTTTAAACGCGCAGAAATGGAACCCATAGAAATTTATAGACGGATAACCGAGGTTTGCGGCAATGTGGCGAACGAAGCGTCAGTTCGGAAGTGGTGTACCATGTTTAACGGCGGAAGGAAGAATGTTCACGACGAAGATCGGTCGGTCCGGTCCTCTGTTGTGGATGACGGGCTCAAAGCAATGGTCGAAACGAAAAATCCTATAAGGTAGACACGTTTCACACTTAGTGGAGTGCTGTAGGCTACTGTGCGACGCTTCAGCGACTTCCGGTTACCGCGGCTATCTCCGGCGAAGGTTCGAGTCCTCCCTCGCGCTTGGGTGTGTGTGTTGTCCCTAGAGTAAGTTACTTTAAGTCAGATTAAGTAGTCTGTAAGCCTATCAACAGATGACCTCAGCAGTTTGGTCCAATAGGAACTTACCACCAAAATTTCAAAGACTTCGACGCGCCATTGCAAACAGTGGTTGCGGAATGCTAGCCAGTGCAGTCATCTTCCTTCATGATAACGCAAGTCCGCGCGGAATGAGATTGACACAGGAGTTGCTTCAGCAGTTTCAGTGAGAAATGGTTCGACATCCGCCACATAGTCCGGGCTTAGCCCCAAGTGATTACCACTTATTCCCCCAATTGAAAGATTTTCTCAGTGTAAAACGCTATGGAAGTGATGATGGACTTCAAGAAACCATTATTCAGTGGTTCAAAAACCTGATGGCAACAGAGTATGCAGAACGCATAAAAAAATGGCTCTGAGCACTATGGGACTTAACATCCATGGTCATCAGCCCCTAGAACTTAGACCTACTTAAACCTAACTAACCTAAGGACGTCACACAACACCCAGTCATCACGAGGCAGAGAAAATCCCTGACACCGCCGGGAATCAAACCCGGGAACCCGTGCGTGGGAAGCGAGAACGCTACCGCACGACCACCAGCTGCGGACGCAGAACGCATAGAGAAGCTGGTACAACGGTACGACAGTTGCCTAAATTTGAACGGTAATTACGTACAAAGTAGCATGGTATTACACTGTTTGTAAAATGTAGTTTAGTTTAACTGTACAAAATAAAAAATATATGTACTTGAATTAAATTAATTCATTCTTCCTTCACCGAGCGAGCTGGCGCAGTGGTTAGCACACTGGACTCGCATTCGGGAGGACGACGGTTCAATCCGGTCTCCGGCCATCCTGATTTAGGTTTTCCGTGATTTCCCTAAATCGTTTCAGGCAAATGCTGGGATGGTTCCTTTGAAAGGGCACGGCCGATTTCCTTCCCAATCCTTCCCTAACCCGAGCTTGCGCTCCGTCTCTAATGACCTCGTTGTCGACGGGACGTTAAACACTAACCACCACCATCATTCTTCCTTCGTTACTTGATAGAGCAACTTCACATTTATAAATGAAAAGTACGAAAATGTGGATGTTTGGCGGTATTCATTTACTCAGTTAACCTATTGTCAGTTTGAGAGGACATCATCTGCTAAGGGCCTTGCAAGCCAAAAAGTAACTAAATAAGAAAATCTGTATTTCTGTACTTTCTAAATAAGTGAATTAATTTTTTGAAACTTAGCAGTGAGGCAATAAAGGCTTTTTATTTGACAAATTCAACGCAGAAATTTACACATTTTCCATCGCATAGCGATGTTCTTTTACACGGTTTAGCGAAACTATCTATGCGAGTGGTTGTCAAACAATTTTACTCAAGAGCCAGTAGTGACGTGCGGCGGTATCGATCGTATTATAAGTCGGTAACCTGCGTGAATCAGTACGTGGTGAGCCCCCAGCAGTCCAGCGGCGAGTTGACCACCGTACACAAGGACTGACTGTCACAGTCGCCACCGCTGGGAACAGCTGGTGTCCTCCGTTCCAGACAGCCACCACCAACAGCGACATCAAAGCTGTGGTAACTGCCTGGCGAACAGTTGTGCTTGGGAGCGGATGGATTTAATTTATCAATAAAAGTATTTTCTATTTTATTAACAGAATCTTCCGTCGGTTCTTGGTAGAACAACATTATAATAAATGAAAAGCACCAGTTTGTTCATTACTTCCCACACTCTCTCTTCCTACATATTCCCATTTACCTGTATTCATTAAGTTGTTTTGTTTTGCTGAAGTGTCTTTCTATTCCACATAGACAGTACTTTCAGTAGTTAAGGCTTTCTTTTAATTGGTACTTGTATTACTGTCCATGTTTAACACCCCTTGTAGTTGTCTCACTAAATACTTTTCATATTTTACTTTGCTCATTTATTTAATGAAAACTGTTACACAGCCACTGCTTTGATTATAATGTTAACGTTAAAATGCAGTACCACCACACTCTCAAACTGTAGGTTCCCTCAAACACCTCCATTTTCCTGCTGTTAACGACCGCTGATCTATGATTCATTTTTTCTCACCCTCAATTATTCTGAACCTAAGTTTTATCTTATTGATATTGCTTAAGTTCCTTATGTATTCTGTATTTACATTGATAACTGTCTCTTCTTTTAATTTGTTGTGTATCACTCTCCATGTTTCATACCTCATGCAGCCTTGTCTAGTACTAATTTTATTTTATTTTATTAGTTTTGTTTATTGATAGAAACTGTTATGTAGGCATGCTATTCCTATTTTGTGCTAAAGATTTTCCTGTCTACTCCATTGTTATTTATGTACTGTTCACTTTTTATTTTTTCATTGCAAAGATGTTACTTACTGTACGTTTCTATTTCATTCTCGATGTGTTACTTCTCTTCCAATGTTGTCTGCTAACATTTAACTTCTTTGGTGATAATACTCAGTAAATGTCTGAAGATGGGCTTGTAAGCCGAAAACCGGTTAACAATGAAAGTAATATTGTAGAACAAAAGCAAACTGGTGTTTTTCATTTATTATTTTGTATTTATATTTAACTTCATTGTGCAGTATGAGACACGAGGAAGAGAGACACTGAAGCATTCCCCCTCCCCCCTCTGCTCCCCCTGCCATGTCATCTAACCCCGCAGTGGCCGTGCTCTGCCCCTTGGATAAGCGGCCAACTTCACTTAGCTCACGGTCGAATTCAACAACATCATATAAAATTCAACACATTTTGATGTATTGCTGTCTGTAAGTACTTTTTGTTTCTTACTGAGCAGGAAAACTACACTCTCGGTTGGTGGTTGCTCGATTATTGTAACTTATGGCTGAGAACCGCGGGCCGTGCGAATACTTAATTCGGACCGTAAGCGGCCTGTGGCCACAGGTTGACGACCGCTGATTTATGATTCATGTTTTCTCGCCCTGAATATTTATGAACCTACGTTTCAGTGTTTTTAGTCTATTTTTGTGCCAGGGAAAAAAAAAAGAAAACAGAGAATGCAAATGTATGAAAAACATTTCCAAATTTTCTGCAGCAATCCGCTTCGTCACAAATTGGTGATCAGTTCGTTGACTGTGTCTGGAACCAGCCAAACGCTCTAGCCACACAGGAACTGCGGCACTGATGTTACAAAACAATTCAAATTCACGTCATAGGAAAATAAACATCTCATCTGTATACAGGCACTATACTTTTGCCCATGGCCTGTATGCTCCTTCCGAAAGAAAATCCCAGATGGCTTTGGATTCGAAGACCTATCCGTGATGTAGTGCCTTCAGTTCACAACTTTTCCAGTTATTATGACGTTACGTCAGACTTCAAGATGAATATAATAATTCCAATCCCAAGGAAAGTAGGTGTAGACAGATGTGAAAATTACCAAACTATCAGTTCAATAAGCCAAAGCTGCAAAATACTAATGCTTCAAATGGCTCTGAGCACTAGGGGGCTTAACTGCTTAACTGCTGAGGTCATCAGTCCCCTAGAACTTAGAACGACGTAAACCTAACTAACTTAGGGACATCACACACATCCATGCTCGAGGCAGGATTCGAACCTGCCACCATTGTGCAAAATACTAAGACCAATTCTTTACAGACGAATGGAAAAACTGGTAGAAGCCGACATCGGGGAGGATCAGTTTGGGTTCCGTAGAATTATTGGAACACGTGAGGCAATACTGATCTTACAACTTATCTTAGAAGAAAGATTAAGGAAGGGCAAATCTACGTTTCTAGCATTTGTAGACTTAGAGAAAGCTTTTGACAATGTTGACTGGAATACTCTCTTTCAAATTCTGAAGGTGGCAGGGGTAAAATACAGGGAGCGAAAGGCTATTTACAATTTGTACAGAAAGCAGATGGTGGTTATAAGAGTCGAGCGGCACGAAAGGGAAGCAGTGGTTGGGAAGGGAGTGAGACAGGGTTGTAGCTTCTCCCCAATGCTATTCAATCTGTATATTGAGCAAGCAGTAAAGGAAACGAAAGAAAAGTCCGGAGTAGGTATTAGAATGCAGGGAGTAGAAATAAAAACTGTCAGGTTCGCCGATGACATTGTAATTCTATCAGAGACAGCAAAGGACTTGGAAGAGCAGTTGAACGGAATGGACAGTGTCTTGAAAGGAGGGTATAAGATGAACATCCACAAAAGCGAAACGATGATAATGGAATGTAGTCGAATTAAGTCGGGTGATGCTGAGGGAATTAGATTAGGAGTTTTGCTATTTGGGGTGCAAAATAACTAATGATGGTCGAAGTAGAGAGGATATAAAATGTAGACTGGCAATGGCAAGGAAAGCGTTTCTGAAGAAGAGAAATTTGTTAACATCGAGTATAGGTTTAAGTGTCAGGAAGTCGTTTCTGAAAGCATTTGTATGGAGTGTAGCCATGTACGGAAGTGAAACATGGACGATAAATGGTTTGGACAAGGAGAGAATAGAAGCTTTCGAAATGTGGTGCTACAGAAGAATGCTGAAGATTAGATGGGTAGATCACATAACTAATGAGGAGGTATTGAACAGAATTGGGGAGGAGAGGAGTTTGTGGTACAACTTGACTAGAAGAAGGGATCGATTGGTAGGACATGTTCTGAGGCATCAAGGGATCACCAACTTAGTATTGGAGGGCAGCGTGGAGGGTAAAAATCATAGAGGGAGACCAAGAGATGAATATACTGAGTAGATTCAGAAGGATGTAGGTTGCAGTAAGTACTGGGAGATGAAGAAGCTTGCACAGGTAGGGTAGCATGGAGAGCTTCATCAAACCAGTCTCAGGACTGAAGGCCACACAACAACAACATGACGTTACGTGCTTAACATAAAAGTAACATGCACAAATCTTATAACAAATGTAAGTACCTACTATAATGTGGTAGCTGCAGCATATTTGGTGATAAATGAAACATATTTCCAATAATTTTGAGTTTTCTTCTGTGAGAAATTGTACTTCGTTTCCATGAAGTAATGTTAGTCGCGCCCCTGCCCCCTCTGCATGTCACTGTTAACCCTGCGCTACCCCCCTCCCCCTATCGTATCTCATATTCTACGTATGTTCTTGGTGACAAGCATGCGGAACGTGAAGCAAAAAATGTATGACAGTAACACAGATAGAACTGAAGATACCGTAACTAAATTTATTGAATTTCATTTAAGTTTGGGGTTTATGAAAAGTCAGTGCTATCAGCGACGTTTCTGAACAACTTTAATCAGTGGGCTTTTTTCCCCTTATCACTCTATGAGTTAGTACTCCGTCATTGCTTTCCCTCTCCTTTCAATATGGAAATGACAGGGCGAGAAATATGTCCCTTTGAACACTTGTTAAAAGATATAGTAGACGTAATTTCTTTCAGTCTGGCTGTATGTGTACGTAAATGAATGCGTGGGCGAGCGATAAACGCAGAGAAGCGCATGAAAAAACCAAGGAGTTTGACTGTGGAATTAGCACAGAGTGTGAATAAAGTGCGGCAGAATTATTGCGAAGGCGAGCGCTAAGCCAATCCGAAATCTTTTTAGGGTTTTATACTTAGCCAAACCTTTCAGCGGTGCACGTCACGTATAAGAATTTAATGTGTCTCAACCTCGAACCCCGGTGATTTTATCTTCTGCATCTTTGTTGAATTCAGTCTCCGTTCGCTGCCTCCTTTCGTCGTGTGTTACACGGAATACCTTTCCAATATTACTCCGCTGGTAGCGAATAAAGTGGGCTTACCAGTGTCGTGGACGCAGCGTACGTTTCGGACTTTCTTTCGCCATCAGGCCTATTGCCAATTACGGAAATGGCGTCCTGAGTGCACGCGCATGTTTCCGGCTCTGCCAAATTGGAGCGACCGAGGAAGGATTTTAAAACGAGAGTGTAGCAGCACGAGGAAAGCTTCAGAACGAACAAGAAGACGGACGCTAGGAACTCTCCCGTTTCTTTCTTACTTAGTAATTCGCTTAAGTAATGGAGGCAGGCAGGGCAGCGTCCTATAGTAAGGAAGTGTTTATAAATAACTTACCTCACGTGAGAGAGCAGGAAAGAATTTGGGAACAGAAGGTTTCTTTCGGAATTTCATTCCAGCAGATACGAAATGCTCGAGGCTCCGGAAATAAGGGTAAACTGCACATTAGAAAGTTGAGGGGTGCACGAGCCCCTCCGACGATCAGAATAATAGAAACCATGTCGCCCGGGCCTTTAAAGGTCCACAGTACCCAAGTCTCATGCATTCAGGTAAGGAACCCAGTCCTCCCTTTCAAAGCCGATGATAGTCGAAGCTGTAAAAGCTTTTTTGTCGTAAATAATTAGTAAAAATGACTGATTATCCTGCGTGTCGAGATCAAAAGAAAATGAGCCTGTACCGCTTAAATACGAATTAGAGGCTTTTGTAGCAGATCGTTTAGCGCTACCCAGGGTGCACCAAAAGGAGGCGAACTGTCTCACAACACACAAATATTTACAGATTACATGCTTTTATTTTTAAATTATTAACTTCAATACGGCAAGAAATCTGTATAAATATCTGAACTGCAGAAGCAGAACTGACTATGGCACTTTCTGTGGAAACTTTCGCAAACATTTGTGGTTCTCTCTCTCTCTCTCTCTCTTGCAACTTAGTTCTGCGCGCATGGACGAAGGAAAAAGAGTACCCCCTACGTAGTCGCCGACCGCTTACATTTTCTCATACACAGGCATCGCTGACATAAAGCGCTCAACCGATTGAGCATTGGTAAACCAAATACAGAACAGAAACTTTCCAATTTCAATTGTGTAATAACACTCATGTGCAAATCCTAGCACATGGCAAATAAAAATGACCTAGTGGATGCAGTTGGACGTGAATGTATGCACATAACCACACCCCGCGACGCGCACACAACGGGCGCCCACTCGCCACGTTATCCACACCAGTTCAGAGCGTAGTGCGGGATTTGTTAGTTTGAACTGAGCAGTGCAAAGGGGACGATGGCACTCGCAGTGGAACAGCAGGTGTTCGTTGTGGAAAGCTACGTGACAACAAAGTCGTAGAAACGGTGTGGTCAGTTGTTTGCCGAGAAGTTGAATGGTGTCAAAGTGTGTCAGTAGGCTGTTTAGGTTTTCATGTTGGTAACGCCATGTAGTACTCTACACGAAAATCGCTGACTGCGCTGTGTGCAGTCTGTAGCTGGTTGACTCATCGTTGGAGTGTTCGCTAGTGTATTGCTGATCAGTTGGATGTGAACAGCGCGTAGCGTTGGGCAGTTGGAGGTGAACCGCCAGCAGTGGTTGGATGTGGGGAGAGAGATGCCAGAGTTCTGAGATGTTAACATGAGCGGACGACCTGGACGTGTGTCCGTCAGAAAAAGGAAATTTGTCAAATTGGATGTCACAGGGTGTTACAAAAAGGTACGGCCAAACTTTCAGGAAAAATTCCTCACACACAAAGAAAGAAAATATGTTCGGTGGACATGTGTCCGGAAACGCTTACTTTCCATGTTAGAGCTCATTTTATTACCTCTCTTCAAATCACATTAACCATAGAATGAAAACACGCAGCAACAGAACATACCAGCGTGACTTAAAACACTTCGTTACAGGAAATGTTCAAAATGTCCTCCGTTAGCGAGGATACATGCATCCACCATCCGTCGCATGGAATCCCTGACGCGCTGATGCAGCCCTGGAGAATGGCGCATTGTATCACAGCCGTCCACAATACGAGCACGAAGAGTCTCTACATTTGGTACCGGGGTTGCGTAGACAAGAGCTTTCAAACGCCCCCATAAACGAAAGTCAAGAGGGTTGAGGTCAGGAGAGCGTGGAGGCCATGGAATTGGTCCGCCTCTACCAATCCATCGGTCACCGAATCTCTTGTTGAGAAGCGTACGAACACTTCGACTGAAATGTGCAGGAGCTCCATCGTGCATGAACCACATGTTGTGTCGTACTTGTAAAGGCACATGTTCTAGCAGCACAGGTAGAGTATCCCGTATGAAATCATGATAACGTGCTCCATTAAGCGTAGGTAGAAGAACATGGGGCCCAATCAAGACTTCACCAACAATGCCTGCCCAAACGTTCACAGAAAATCTGTGTTGATGACGTGATTGCAGAATTGCGTGCGGGTTCTCTTCAGCCCACACATGTTGATTGTGAAAATTTACAATTTGATCACGTTGGAATGAAGCCTCATCCCTAAAGAGAACATTTGCATTGAAATGAGGATTGACACATTGTTGGATGAACCATTCGCAGACGTGTACCCGTGGAGGTCAATCAGCTGCTGATAGTGCCTGCACACGTTGTACCTGGTACGGAAACAATTAGTTGTCCCGTAGCACGTGACGTAGTCAACGTTAGCTTGTACAGCAGCAACTTCTCTGTTGCTGACATTAGGGTTATCGTCAACTGCACGAGGAATTGCCTCGTCCATTGCAGGTGTCCTCGTCGTTCTAAGTCTTCTCCAGTCGAGAGTCATAGGCTGGAATGTTCCGTGCTCCCGAAGACACCGATCAATTGCTTCGAACGTCTTCCTGTCGGGACACCTTCTTTCTGGAAATCTGTCTAGAAACAAACGTACCGCGCCACGGCTATTGCCCGGTGCTAATCCATACATCAAATGGGCATCTGCCAACTCCGCATTTGTAAACATTGCACTGACTGTAAAACCACGTTCGTGATGAACACTAACCTGTTGATGCTACGTTCAAAAATGGCTCTGAGCACTATGGGACTCAACATCTGTGGTATCAGTCCCCTAGAACTTAGAACTACTTAAACTTAACTAACCCAAGTACATCACACACACACTCTTGCCCGAGGCAGGATTCGAACCTGCGACCGTAGCAGTCACGCGGTCCCGGACTGAGGGCCTAGAACCGCACGGCCACCGCGGCCGGCTTGATGCTACGTACTGATGTGCTTGATGCTCGTACGGTAGAGCAATGAGTCGCATGTCAACACAAGCACCGAAGTCAACATTCCTTCCTTCAATTGGGCCAACTGGCGGTGAATCGAGGAAGTACAGTACTTACTGACGAAACTAAAATGAGCTCTAACATGGAAATTAAGCGTTTCCGGACACATGTCCACCTAACATCTCTTCTTTATTTGTGTTTGAGGAATGTTTCCTGAAAGTTTGACCGTACCTTTTTGTAACACCCCGTATATTATGACTTTTGAACATTATTAAGGTAAATACATTGTTCTCTATCAATATCTTTCATTTGCTACCTAAATGCTTATCAGTAGTTAGTGCCTTCAGTAGTTAGAGTCTTTTATTCAGCTGGCAGTATTGGCGCTTGCTGTATTGCAGTAGTTCGGGTAACGAAGATTTTTGTGAGGTAAGTGATTCATGAAAGGTTTAGGTTATTGTTAGTCAGGGCCATTCTTTTGTAGGGATTTTTGAAAGTTATACTGCATTGCGCTAAAATATTGTGTGTCAGTTTAGTGATGATCAGAATAAGTAATGAGAGAACTGTCTGAGCAAGTTCAGTTTTGTTCAGCTGTTTGAAAATCAAATAACGTAAGAGTTTTTCCAGCACTGTCATTCTTTACATACAAAGGGGACGTTTCAAGTGCTAGTGACAACCCTCATAGTCTTCAAGAACTGCAGCAGATTATTTCGGATGGGAGTGTAGCAATCCCAGCACTCCAGCTTCAATCCGCCTTCAGCAACTTGCTGACCAGGGCCCAAAAGTGCCAAGAGATGAATGGTGGTCACTTTCAACATCAGCTGTAGTCAGGGTTACTTCAGCATTTACTTTCCTCTGTTGTGTTCCTTTGTACCCTGCAATTCTGTTCTCCGGACCACTTTTATTTGTCCCACCCTATATATTTTGTCACCAGACCTGTGTTGTATGAAATTTACAACCTTGGAGTGTTATATTAGTCCACACTACTCTTCCATCTTTCATAATGATTTCTTTAAAATCCGAAAATATCGTTGACGGAGATAATTTCAGACCTAGATTAATACATTTATCAACAAGTGTTGAAAATACTTGATAAGATGGAGTTTTCTTATCCTTCTACAAAGAAAACTATTCAAATATACGTCCATTAACAATCTCATGGATCGTAAATAACTGACAAACTTATTGCAGTACTTGAAAGTTCCATCAATATATACTGTGTTAGATCAAATGTTTTGATCTTTTCAGCTTCACTAAATATTACACCGTTTCTGTCAGCATAACTATATAAGAACAAATCTGTCCCGTCTGTATGTTGCACACTATGTATTCAGAACAACACGAACCTCCTGAATACTTGTAGGTAATTTCGGTAGTGTTTTCCATCTAGCTGTGTAAATAGATTTACAAAATCTATCGAAATCTTTAATGGTTATCGCTTTTGGGTGTCCTCCTTTCAGCTATTTAAATGCCGATAGAAAAAAAATCGCAATACTAAGTAGTTGTGGAACATGATCGAGTATTGATAGGCATGTTTCTATATCTGAAGGATGAAGTCTATTCAGATTTAGCGCCAGTTCCATAACAGTTGCGCTAGTAGCGCCACTTTGAGGGTGCAAACCAGCTTTGCTGTAAACACACGCTGTGTCGGTCGTGAGCGTTAGTTGCCTGTGAGGCTGGACGTGGTGAGTTGACGTTCCTCACCATGGAGCAACCTGTTGTTCAGCAGGACAGTGGTAGACCAGGCACGAGCGCTGCGACATCTGCAACAGCCCGACTCCTTGGATTCACTGTCACCGATGATCCTCCATAGAGTCCTGACTTGGAACCATCTAATTTTCATATGTTTCCACCTTCGAGCACTTGACTTTGAAGGTGATGAAGAGGTTCAAGCAGGGGTGAAGCTGTAGCTCCGTCAACAGTAATTCTACAGTCGCGATGGGAGAGATGCGCGAAGACGACAGTGTTGAGAAGGTTGGTGGGTTTGGGGAGCAAAGTGATGAAACCACGGGGCCATCAGTCTCTTCTTCCTCATTCAAACAGGTCTCGAGTTAATAAAAAAGAGTCCCAAAACGAGTCGGGGAAAGTAAACAGCGTAAAAATAGCTTCGAATGACACCGAAAGACAAAACGACAGAAGCTAACAGAAAGGGGAAAAGTACACTAAAAGGAAAATGTAGTGGAAGGTACTGAAGAATATGGCAGATGGACTGAGTTTGCTGATCGCAAAAATAAAAAAGGATAAGCCAGCCTCCTTGCAACACACTACAGTTTCAAGCCTGAAAAACAACGCTAGAGGAACACAGATAGGGAAAGGACGAACACCAAGGCGAACAAACAGCAAAGAAAGAGTGAGGAAGAGTTAAAATGGAGGGAGGGTGGAGGCCTGGGAGAGAAGGCCAAATGCCCACCCTTAAATTGTGTAATAAAACGTAAAATAACATTAACCATTGAGGCATTGTCTCCCAACACCATTGGCAGTGAGGTGGGTAGGTGAAAAGTCTGCTGCAGAGCGGCTGAAATTCAGCAGTTCAACAAAATGTGGATGACAGTCGTGTGAGAGTCAAAGCGACTCCAAGGTGGGTCTTCGCAATGGAGGAGGTGACCATGTGTTAGCCAAGTATGGCTGGATCAGAGCCAGCAAAGGACAAGGAGACCCTGCAGTGGCCCTCATGGATGAGCGCCATACATTTGCTGTCTCCTTGATAACACGACATTTAGTTGGTGTACTGAGGGAAGCCAACAAGACCGTCGACCATTGATCCATCGGTGTAGACTATTTCTATGTAAGTGGACCCACAGGAAATATGGTAGAGGAGAAAGTGTCACATTCAGTAAGAAGCGACCAGACACAGAGTGCAAGGAGATTCCCTGATCTGGGCCGTCTTTGCATGAGATGGATCGCTTTGTTATGTAAAAGGAGATGATAATTTGGATAACGAGGTGAACTACGAATGTGGGCAGTATAATTTGCAAGCAGTAGTTGCAGCCAGAGTCGCAACGCCAGCTTCCACGAGGAGGCTGTATACTGGGCTCGTTCGGAAAGCTCCCGTCATAAGCGGAACTCTACAGTGGTGGATAGGGCCCAGCAGCTGCAGTACTGCAGAGTGATCAGCACCCCACTCAGTGTGGCTCAGGTATCAAATATTAAGATACCGCCAGCAGTTTTCCTTAAGCTGATGAAGATGGGGAACCCAAGTTAAGCGGAAGTCGAAGATGACTCCCAAAAAGAGGTAATTCTCCACCACATAAAGTAGTTGGTTATCGAGGTAAAATACTGGATGGCATTGGACAGTACAATGATGACAGAACTTCATGACACAAGTCTTGGCGGCCGTAAACTGAAAGCCGTGAGTGAGGGCCCACAACTGCGCCTTTCATATTGCTCCCTGCTGCCAGCATTCAGCCACACCAATAGAAGAGGAGCTGAAGGCAATAGAAAAATCATCAGCATATAGGAAGGGAGATACTGAGGACCCCATTGCTAGTGCAAGAACATGAATGGCAATTAAAAAGAGTGGGCCACTCTGGACCGAGCCCTGCGGGACCCCTCTTGGATATGGGGCACACTGTGGGAAGCATTGACGTGAACTCTGGAAGTGCAGAGCGACAAGAAGTTATGTATAAAAACCTGAGACCCCAGTCATGCAGAGTAGAGAGAATATGGTGTAGCCAAGTGAAATGGCAGACTCCAGATGGACCAAGCTTCGGTGGTGGAGCGCCCTGGGACGGGGCCAGAAGGCCACCAGGTCACCATACATTCGAGCAGCTTTCACAGAACGTTGGTGAGGCTGATAGAACTATAGCTATTCACATCTAGCGGGTTCTTACCATACTTTAGCACTGGAACGATGATGCTCTCGCAACTCTGCGACGAGAATACACCACCGCTCTAGATGCAGTTGAAGATGGCAAGGAAGTGGCGTTGGTAATCCGCTGAGAGATGTTTAATTATTTGGAAATGGATGCAGCCTGGGCCAGGGGTGTGTCAGGACAGTCAGCAAGAGCTCTGAGATATTCCAACACAATGAAGAGAGCATTATACAGCTCAGGGTGGCGTGGAGCAAAAGAGAGGTGTTATCGTTCCACCCACTATATGAAGAGATGAAAGGCAGGGCGGTAATTCAGACACAGAGATGCGCTCATAATGCTCGCCGAGACGCAGTGTGATTACGTCTGGATTGGCAGATACAGTTCCCTGTGTGGAAATTCCAGGTCTATCTGCAGGGGTCTGATAGCCATAAATGCGTTGAAGCTTGATCCAAACCTGGCAAGGAGAGGTTTGTATTCCAATGGTGAAGACATATCGTTCCCAACACTCCTGCATCCATCGTTTGATGAGCAGGCGGACCTGGGCACGGAGCCATTTGAAGGCAATGTGGAGCGGAAAGTTGTCACTACCACACAAGTCGTCGTGAGCTCCCCAATGGATAGCTGCGAGAAGGCCAGAATATGTGCTACACTGAAATGTGTGGTGCGTCTTTATTTAGGAGGCAGAGGTCGAGTTGAGTCCATAGGTCTTTGACATCTTTACCACAGCCAGTAACCCTGGTTCCACCCCACAAAGGGTTATGGGCGTTAAAACTCACCCAGAAGTAGAAAAGGTGGGGGGCAATTGGGAAATTAGTGAAGCCAATACATGGGGCAGACTTCACCATCCGGAGGGAGGTAGATGTTACAGATGGTAATTTCCTATGTTGTCCTCACCCTGACAGCCACAGCTTCTAAAGATGTTTGAAGGGCACAGGTTCGCTACAGTAAGCTCTTAGATACAAACTCCACCTGACAGTCTGTCAGAGTGAGGACAGTTTTTGTAATACCTGAGATAGCCGTGAGAGGCAGAGCTGCATGTTATGGGAAACCAGGTTTCCTGAAGGGCAATGCGAAAATCAGAGGTAACGCTTAAGAGTTGTCACAGTTCAGCCAGCTGGGACAAAACACCGCCGCATTTCCATGGGGTGATCTGTCAGTCATCTGGGCAGACATGAAGGGACTAAGGAGGCGTTTTACGTCTCAGGATCACCTGCCACCACTGGTTGAGCACTGGTAGGGAGGACCATTGCGTCTGAAGCGTCAGCCCGATCCAGGTACTTGGGGGATGCTAGAATCTCCACCTCATCCTCAGGTGTGGAACTGTTACGTAATAGTGGTGTGGGGCCACTGGAGTCTCCATTCCTTAACAGTCGTCTTCTTGGACTGTTTTCCCTCTCGCTGCTCTTTAGGAACTTGCTAGGAGGGCTTCTCGAAAGCAGATTCAGGTATGGATGAAGACGATGAAGCCCTCCGACCAGCAGGTAGCGGCTCCTTCAACCACTGGCTGGTGTCCAATTTCGAACTTATGGAGACCTTGAAAGGGAAAGTCCCGAGGCACTCCTTCCATGGAGAGGAGCTGGAGGTGGCAGTTGCTTCTCCAGCTGGGCAAAGCGGACCTGTGTCCCCTGCGTTTGGGGGTCATTGCCTCACAATGGGGAAACTTTGGGAGCAACTGTGGGACTGAGCCCCCAACCACCAGGAGGAGGGATGGGTGGCTCTGAGGTCCCACTGTAGAAGGTTTAGATGAGGAGACTGTCGTCACTAAGGAGGCTGACATTGTCATGGTTGCACCTTAAGACAGGATGACATGTAGAAAGGCCAAACTGCAATATGAAAGGTTGTGGCCGAATGGGGTGCAACCTTAAGTCCAGGGTCTTGTACTCCAAAATTTTCCTCTTCTTTTGGAGTACCGTGCAGTCTGGAGAGCAGTTGACACAAGTAAGAGGAGGTGTACATGGGGTTTTTGGATGCAGTGGGCATCCACAGTCTCGACGTGTACCCCTGGAATGGCACCGGAATGACATGTGCCCAAATATCCAGTACTTAAAGCACCGCATTGGGGGAGGGACGTAGGGTTTGACGTCATCAGTCCCCTAGTCTGAGGTCATCAGTCCCCTAGAACTTAGAACTACTTAAACCTAACTAACCTAAGGATATCACACACATCCATGGCCGAGGCAGGATTCGAACCTGCGACCGTAGCGGTCGAGGTATATGACTGCACCGAGTTTCAGACTCTCCCTTTTCCCATCATCATACAACACAAATGTGACACATCAATTACACTCACTTACATTTAAAAAATACGCATATGACTATTCCAGCTCATTCCCGAGAAAAGTGGCAATTGTGTGCATCAGTAGAAAACTTTCAGACTAGTCGGCTCAAGAAACTTTTTCCAACAAGTTGCCCGAACATAATCCTTTGATGTCTCCCAGCCGAAAATTCTATACAGCTTTGAGGTACTCAGGAAATTACATTTGTCCGTTTTGTTCCGTTCTCTCTGCTAGGAGGTCCTGTAACCAGTCACAAATCTGGTCAGATCCTTAATGAGCTCGTGCTTTGTTCACTAAACGAAACTGCTGAATTGTATCGAATACTTTCTGCAAATCTTCGTGACTCGTTCTGCTGCGACATACTGACTAAACTGGACGAAATACAGGGTGTTTATAGTTAAACTTTCGCCGCATGAGAGGGCCCCCAAGAAAATCGAGGGATAATAGGACGATTAAACTTCGTGGAAACGCTGGCCTCTGTGACTGAGCGTTTCGATGCGCTTCAGTCCGGAACCACGCGGTGCTACGGTCGAAGGTTCTAATCCTGCCTCGGGCATGGATGTGTGTGATGTCCTTAGGTTAGTTAGGTTTAAGCAGTTCTAAGTTCTAGGGGACTGATGACCTCAGATGTTAAGTCCCATAGTGCTCAGAGCCATTTGAACCTTTTTTTTTTCGTCCAGAGGTATGTGTGTGATTGCAAAATGAAATTTTTGTAATGCGAGAACCCAACTTGTCATTCTTTTATTGCAGAGTTTTGCTGTGAGAAGAAACTCTAATGCCTTTAGGTCGTTGTATACTGTCGTTTTCCGAACACACAAGAGTAATCTGAATTTCTCGAAGCCACAGACGACCGCCAGTGCTTCCAACTCGATGACTGAGTATTTTTTTTTTTTTTTTTTTTTTTTTTTTTTTTTTTTTTTTTTTTTTTTTTTTTTTTGCATTTGCTCAGACACAGTTTCCGAAATTTATGGTTTTGTGTACCATATTACCATCTTCTAAGAACCTCTGGAAGAACACAACGTCCAGACCAGAATAAGAGTTGTCCGTGGCCACAAAACCCCCCTTCTAGCCTGGGGTAAATCAGGATTGGCGCATTAGCGAGCGCGTTTTTGAGTGCATGAAACTCATCCTCAGCTGCGTCGTCCCATACCTACATAGACTTCTCTCTAGTGAATTGGCAAAGCTGTGGTGTTGCCAACTGTTTTATGTGTATAAATTTCTTATAGAAACTGACAATTCCAAGAAACTCACGGAGTTTTTTTTTTCTTGTTGGGATCGGAAATTTCGCTGTTGCTGCTTTTTCTGGGTGCGGAAATATTCCTACTGCCGTAATGACGTGGCCTAGTAATTTGACTTTGGACGTCTCGATACATGATTTGGTAATATTTGCAACGACACCACACTCAGCCACCAAGTTGGAAGCACTGACAGTCCTATGGGGCTTCGAGAAATTCAATATTCTTCATGAATGGTCGAAGAAAGAGAGTGTAGTTTGACCACACTCTGAAGGTACGGATGATTTCCTCTAACGTCATGTTGTGTTGCTTCCACGTCGGCTCTGCAATCAGAAGGTCATCCACATATCCGGTGATCCTTCGCTTAATAGAGTCACTAAGTATTCTGTCTACCCTCCTAATGAAAGCAGCCGAAGAGTCATTCAGACCAAATGCTAACCATTAGAATTGATAGCTTTTACCGAATGTAAAAAAATGCCCTATGTTTCCAGCTGTCGGGACAGAGGGTTGTTTGCCACAAACTTTATCTTAAAACGATCGTGGAGAAAACGACTGCATGGAAATTTTGTAGCAGCTCTTCCAGCCACTCTATTCGGTCCGTTTTCGGTTCAGTTATCGTGCTGATTTTGCACGAATCTAGTAACGAACGAATCATGCTGTCTTGTTTCTCAACCAGGGCGATTGGATTATTGTACGTGGAAATTAGAATTACATTAATACCTTCAGCTGCTGATGGGCGTTGATATATATCAAGAGGGAGAGGTGAAAATGTGAGGCCCGACTGGGACTCGAACCCGAGATCTCCTGCTTACATGGCTGATGCTTTATCCACCTGAGCCATCAAGGGCACGGAGGATAACGCGACTGCAGGGATTTATCTCTGTCACGACTCCCGCGAAACCCAAATTCTCGCCTTGTATATCCACACACTACACTAAAGGCCATTAAAATTATTACACCACGAAGGTGATGTGCTACAGACGCGAAATTTAATCGACAGGAAGAAGATACTGTGATATGCAAATGATTAGCTTTTCAGAGCATTCACACAATGTTGGCGCTGCTGGCGACACCTACAACGTGCTGACATGAGGAAAGTTTCCAACCGATTTCTCATATACAAACAGCAGTTGACCTGCATAGCCTGGTGAAACGTTGTTGTGATGCCACGTGTAAGGAGGAGAAATGCGTACCATCACGTTTCCGACTTTGATAAAGGTCGGATTGTAGCCTATCGCGATTGCGGTTTATCGTATCGCGACATTGCTGCTCGTGTTGGTCGAGATCCAATGACTGTTAGCAGAATATGGAATCGGTGGGTTCAGGATGGTAATACGGAACGCCGTGCTGGTCCCCAACGGTCTCGTATCACTAGCAGTCGAGATGACAGGCATCTTATCGGCATGGCTGTAACGGATCGTGCACCAACGTCTCGATCCCTGAGTCAACAGACGGGAACGTTTGCAAGACAACAACCACCTGCAGGAACAGTTCGACGACGTTTGCAGCAACATGGACTATCAGCTCGGAGACCATGGCTGTGATTACCCTTGACGCTGCATCACAGCCAGTAGCGCCTGCGATGGTGTACTCGACAACGAACCTGAGTGAAAGAATGGCAAAACGTCATTTTTTCTGTTTACAGCGTCATGATGGTCGCATCCGTGTTTGGCGACATCGCTGTGAACGCACATTGGAAGCGTGTACTTGTCATCGCCATACTGGCGTATCAACCGGCGTGATGGTATGGGGTGCCATTGGTTACACGTCACGGTCACTTCTTGTTCACATTGACGGCAGTGGACGTTACATTTCAGATGTGTTACCACCGGGCTCTACCCTTGATTCGATCCCTGCGAAACCCTACATTTCAGCAGGATAATGCACGACCGCATGTTGCAAATCCTGTACGGGCCTTTCTGGATACAGAAAAATGTTTGACTGCCGCTCTGGCCAGCACATTCTCCAGATCTCTCACCGATTGAAAACGTCTGGTCAGTGGTAGCCGAGCAACTGGCTCGTCGCAATACGCCAGTCACTACTGCTGATGAAGTGTGGTATCGTGTTGAAGCTGCATGGGCGGCTGTACCTGTACGCGCCATCCAAGCTCTTTTTGACTCAATGCCCAGGAGTATGAAGGCCGTTATTACGGCCAGAGGTGGTTGTTCTGGGTACTGATTTCTCAGGAACTGTGCACCCAAATTGCGTGAAAATGTATTCACATGTCAGTTGTAGTATAATATATTTGTCCAATGAATACCCGTTTATCATCTGCATTTCTTCTCGTTGTAGCAATTTTAATGGCCAGTAGTGTACACCCAGGAGGTAATCTGAGCAGACCTCGTATGTCCACACACTATATTCGTAGTGTCCTGCCCCAATACACTCATTACTCGTGGGAGGCCCGTAAGAGTTCAGGGAATATGTGTGCATCCACACAGAAGAAGAAGGTCATGGTCGATATCGCCAGATCTATATACTTACATGGGTGTGGTGTCTGTTCTTTCGGACATGCCAGAAAGATGTATGTATTGTACGTGGAGGTTGCTGGTTCGATAATATCATCATTTTCTTAATCTCCAAGTAGACTTTCTCCCGCTATGCCAGCGGAATCATGTAAGGAGGCACAAAATATTTGTTGTTGTCCCGCACCCGGAATACCTGTTCCAAATTTCTAATTGCACCTGTCTTTTGCAAAAATACATCGGCCTTATCCCTTAACAGACTCTTCAAATCCTCCTTGTCACACGTTGGCGTACTGTCTAGGTTTCTCAACATGCAATCTATTGCCTGATGCACCTCTTGCTTCATTTGTGTCGCCTCTTGTGCTGTTGGACTATTTCCGTATCGATGAGCAGTTCTACATCTCTTTCCCCATTGGTAGTGTAGCTCAGGTTTAAAATCTCTACGGGATCTGTGCTGGTATTGTGCGATCCGCAAATGACAGTCTGACCACGCTCTCTTTGTACAGGATTAGTTCATCTCGTCCTACATCCAGAACAGCCTGTGTTCAGGAGTCCATTCGAAACACTATCTTGATAGACAGATTGAGAAGCACCAGGAAGTTTCTCTCTGGAATACGCCTTTGGCAGTTAACCACCAGCCGAATCTGAAACTGAACCTCGGTGCGCTTCTCCGTCAAAGCACCTTTTATTCTTGTCTTAGTGATATTGAGCGCAGGCCATGGGTGCTTTCTGATCCATCTATTGTATGCACTGTCACTGCGGTTTTTGGTTGAAGGATTAGGTGGTCTGATTTCCATTACGTTGTTCTGGTGTACAACTTCTCGGACTTCGCCTATGAATCCCTCCATTATTCCTTGTTTGCCCTCTGTTCCACACCGGCTGCACGAAGCAGTTACAATTTTGCATTTCTCTCCTGTCGCTATTTCCGTTTTCGTGAAATGTACCACCGTGCATCCCCCCCCCCCCTGCTTCTATTATTCCACTGAGGCTCATTATTAAATCTTTCACCTTGATACTGATTTCTTGTTGCTCTGTTTCTATTTCTATTCCGCCCATCATTATTGCTTCCAGATGCACCTTGCTAGTTTCGTTCATTATATCTCATTCGGTCCCTCGCGTTTTGTGCTTCCTTGAAAAAGTCTAACTCTCGTAGAGCGCTCTTAAATGACCCTGTTATGTCGTTACATTTGTCACCGAGTACTTCCTGGTACATAAACAGCAGTTTCACATAGCAATGTCGCATTATCTCCTACATGGTTGGCCCTGGTAACGGTTCTTGTTGACAAGCGTTTCGGAAAACTTTACCGGACTGCTCCACCCCGATGCTTGATAATGCCTCCCTACAATAATCTCCTGTTTGATCCTTTCTGGGGTGACCTGTTGCCACCAGGTATTTAGGAACGCTTCGGTGTAACTGCAACAGTTGGCTGCAACGCTGCGCATTTGCTGCGCTATATGTATACTGTGGCCAAGACTCGGGTCATACTGAGCAGTCCATGATTTTGTGTGTAATGAATTGTGGTTCTCTTTATAAACCTGAAAATTTTGAATTGAGAAGAAAGAAAATAGTCAAAATATTCGTAATTTTGCACCCCTGCACTTTTTCTAAAATCTGACGCGCGTGCGCCCGAAATTTCATGGCCGACCGATCCCTGTTTGCTGTTGTACGCTCGTATCGTATCGTCAGAGTCATGCTGCAGTGTTTCCGTACGTCTGAGTGGCTCGCAGCTGTGGTCCGGCTAAGTACTTTGTGTACCGCGCGCCACTGACTGCGCGCTCGCCCGGCCGAGTGTCGTCCCCCGATAAGCGAGCACTCCTGCCGTATATCGGCCTGAGCCGCGGATGTGGCTCCAGGATGGCTTTCACTATTTCATCTTCGACATTCTTGGTGACGAACGAGCTCACGGCGACGCGCTGAATTTCTACACGAGCGACCAGTTCGCACATTTGTCTCCTCTCATCCTCCAGCTCATTCTGGTGGGTAGTGAGACGAGTTTGCTCGTCTTTGTTTTCTAACATTTCTTCCTGTTAGTTTTCAGCTACCCTCTATTTCTGTTTATAAGAGCATAAATAGCCTTCTCGGTAGCGCTCATTTCGACCTTTGCCAGCGCTGCCTCATCTCGCTCACAACTTGAGCGTTTTTCCGCGCTTCTCGTGGTACTAATCTGGCTGTCCTGCCATCATGTCTGGAATCTACCGTTATTTCTCGCGTCTTATTTGACGTTTTCCTAACGTCTTCAACCTCTCCTTTTACACCCTTAACTTCCCTCCTGACCTTATTTACGTTTTCGACGAACTCATCAGCCCTCTTTGAATTCGCTTAATTTGTTTCGTTACTTCGTCCTGTCTCATTCCCTCCTTGACTTGTCCCTTCTCGATTCCCCTAATCTCATTAATCAGGATTTCCTGTCTCTGGTCTTCTTCCTCCTGTCCTCCTGTCTCTTTTCTTCCCCTTCCTGTCGTCTCTTCTCGCTTCTCGCGTAAACTGAATGAGCGATTCTAATTGTGCAGGTCTAGTAAAGCCCCCAGGACTAGACACTCGCGACTCAACTGCTCCATGGCGCATTGGCTGCGAAATCGGAGAGTTACGTTCCCTGGCTGTACCTCTTTCAGTATTTACAGAACCTACCTGACCTGCCACCTCGGCATCGCTTTCCCTTTCATTTCGTCAGCGAACTGAACACTCATCAACGGAGTACTTTGCAGCTGACATTTGTGCCCGTTTGCAGAGTTTCTCGCTGTTCTCACTTTAGATTGGATTAATACTAGTTTCATGTATCATGAATACGATATTTCGTAATGATGTGGAACGAGTCAAATTTTCCAATACATAACATAATTAAGTAAATTTAACAACATAATTAAGTTAATATAACAACATTTTTTTTGTTTTTTTTTTCTTAATTTATATCTAAAAATTCCTCTATGGAGTAGAAGTAGTTGTCATTCAGAAATTCTTCTTAAATACTTGTTGGTTATCTGTCAGACTTTTAATAGTATTTGGTAAGTGACCAAAGGCTTTAGTGGCAGTGTAATTCACCCCTTTCTGTGCCAAAGTTAGATTTAATTTTGAATAGTGAAGATCATCCTCTCTTCTAGTATTGTAGTTATGCACACTGCTATTACTTTTGAATTGGGTTTGGTTGTTAATAACAAATTTCATAAGAGAGCTACTGTGTATATCCCTAGATCCTTAAATAAATGTCTTCAGGATGATCTTGAGTGGACTCCAGCTATTATTCTGATTACACGCTTTTGTGCAATGAATACTTTATTCCTCAGTGACGAATTACCCCAAAATATGATGCCATATGAAAGCAATGAGTGAAAATAGGCGTAGTAAGCTAATTTACTAAGATGTTTATCACCAAAATTTGCAATGACCCTTATTTCATAAGTAGCTGAACTCAAACGTTTGACCAGATCATCAATGTGTTTCTTCCAATTTAATCTCTCATCAATGGACACACCTAAAAATTTTGAATATTCTATCTTAGCTATATGCTTCTGATTAAGATCTATATTTATTAATGGCGTCATACCATTCCGTCATTGCTTCTTCGATGTACAGTTTGAACAGTAGGAGCGAAAGACTATGTCCCTGTCTTACATTCTTTTTAATCCGATCACTTCTTGGTGGCCCAGTCTTATTATTCCCTCTTGGCGCTTGTACATACACTCCTGGAAAATGAAATAAGAACACCGTGAATTCATTGTCCCAGGAAGGGGAAACTTTATTGACACATTCCTGGGGTCAGATACATCACATGATCACACTCACAGAACCACAGGCACATAGACACAGGCAACAGAGCATGCACAATGTCGGCACTAGTACAGTGTATATCCACCTTTCGCAGCAATGCAGGCTGCTATTCTCCCATGGAAAAGATCGTAGAGATGCTGGATGTAGTCCTGTGGAACGGCTTGCCATGCCATTTCCACCTGGCGCCTCAGTTGGACCAGCGTTCGTGCTGGACGTGCAGACCGCGTGAGACGACGCTTCATCCAGTCCCAAACATGCTCAATGGGGGGACAGATCCGGAGATCTTGCTGGCCAGGGTAGTTGACTTACACCTTCTATAGCACGTTGGGTGGCACGGGATACATGCGGACGTGCATTGTCCTGTTGGAACAGCAAGTTCCCTTGCCGGTCTAGGAATGGTAGAACGATGGGTTCGATGACGGTTTGGATGTACCGTACACTATTCAGTGTCCCCTCGACGAACACCAGAGGTGTACGGCCAGTGTAGGAGATCGCTCCCCACACCATGATGCCGGGTGTTGGCCCTGTGTGCCTCGGTCGTATGCAGTCCTGATTGTGGCGCTCACCTGCACGGCGCCAAACACGCATATGACCATCATTGGCACCAAGGCAGAAGCGACTCTCATCGCTGAAGACGACACGTCTCCATTCGTCCCTCCATTCACGCCTGTCGCGACACCACTGGAGGCGGGCTGCACGATGTTGGGGCGTGAGCGGAAGACGGCCTAACAGTGTGCGGGACCGTAGCCCAGCTTCATGGAGACGGTTGCGAATGGTCCTCGTCGATACCCCAGGAGCAACAGTGTCCCTAATTTGCTGGGAAGTGGCGGTGCGGTCCCCTACGGCACTGCGTAGGATCCTATGGTCTTGGCGTGCATACGTGCGTCGCTGCGGTCCGGTCCCAGGTCGACGGGCACGTGCACCTTCCGCCGACCACTGGCGACAACATCGATGTACTGTGGAGACCTCACGCCCCACGTGTTGAGCAATTCGGTGGTACGTCCACCCGGCCTCCCGCATGCCCACTATACGCCCTCGCTCAAAGTCCGTCAACTGCACATACGGTTCACATCCACGCTGTCGCGGCATGCTACCAGTGTTAAAGAATGCGATGGAGCTCCGTATGCCACGAAAAACTGGCTGACACTGACGGCGGCGGTGCACAAATGCTGCGTAGCTAGCGCCATTCGACGGCCAACACTGCGGTTCCTGGTGTGTCCGCTGTGCCGTGCGTGTGATCATTGCTTGTACAGCCCTCTCGCAGTGTCCGGAGCAAGTATGGTGGGTCTGACACACCGGTGTCAATGTGTTCTTTTTTCCATTTCCAGGACTGTACTATACAAAGTTTGGAATTTTAGTAGTGGAAACTATTTATTTACAGCTCGTACACAATAGATACGTGTTTCAAAGGTTTACTGACCTTCAAAGTAGTCACCAGCATTGTGTATAACCCGTTGCTAGCGATGTCGAAGTCGTAGGATACTCTCAGCAGTACCAGTTGTGTTGACAGTTCGAGCGGCGCGGTCTATTTCCCGACGAATCTGTAGCACGTCTGAAGCGAATGCCATGAAGTGTTTCCTTCAGTTTAGAAATCGAGTTGAACTCACGAGGGCTGAAGTCAGGGGAGTGCAGTAGCTGGTATAGCATTTAGCAGCCCCATTAGTCAAACAAATCAGTCACAGCTTGCGCTGTACGTGCTTGAGCATTGTCTTGCAAAATGACGGTCAGGTCCTGCAGGATTTGTCACCACTTCTGTCTCTATGGTGGTCGTAGGTTGTGTTCCAAAAGTGAACAGCATAGAGACAGGACCTGTCCATCATTTTGCAGGACAATGCTCAAGCACGTACAGTGCAAGCTGTGACTGATTTGTTTGACTGATGGGGCTGCTAAGTGTTATACCACCTATTGCACTTCCCTGACTTCAGCCCTCGTGAGTTCAACTCGATTTCTGAACTGAAGGAAACACTTCACGGCATTCGCTTCAGACGTGCTACAGATTCGTCGGGAAATAGACCGCGCCGCTAGAACTGTCAACACAACTGGCACTGCTGAGAGTATCCTACAACTTCCACATCGCTGGCAACGGGTTATACACAATGCTGGTGACTACTTTGAAGGTCAGTAAAACTTTGAAATACGTATCCATTTTGTACGAGCTGCAAATAAATAGTTGCCACTATTAAAGTTCCAACCCTCGTATATTACACGTCTCTTCCTATAGCTATTTTTCTCGGAACTTCCAACATCTTGCACCATTTTACATTGTCGAACGCTTTTTCCATGTTGACAAATCCTACGAACGCGTCTTGATTTTTCTTTAGTCTTGCTTCCATTATCAACCGCATCGGCAGAATTGCCTCTCTGGTGCCTTTACCTTTCCTACACCCAAACTAATCGTCATCTAACACATCCTCAATTCTCTTTTCCATTCTTCTGTGTATCATTCTTCTCAGAAACTTGGATGCACGAGCTGTTAAGCTGATTGTGCGATAATTCCACCAGTTGTCGGCTCTTGCATTCTTGGGTATTGTGTGGATAATATTTTATCGAAAGTCTGTTGGTATATAGCCAGACTCATAAATCTACACTCCAAGGTGAATGCTTGATTTCGTTAGCATTTCCCCCAATAACTCTAGCCCTGATGAAATGTTGTCTACCCCTTGTGCCTTATTTGATCTTAAATTTTCCAAAGGTCTTTTAAATTCTAATTTTAATACTAGATCCCCTAGCTCATTTATATCAACCCCTGTTTCTTCTTCTATCACGTCATCGGACAAGTCTTCCCCTCATATGCACTCTCGGTGTACTCTTTCCACTTAACAGTGGAGTTCGTGTTGACTTCTTAATGCTACCACCCTTGTTTTTAATTTCACCGATGGTAGTTTTGACTTTCCTATATGCTGAAACAGCTCTTGCGACAATCGTTATTTTTTGGATTTCTTCACGTTTTTCGTGTAACCATTTCGCCTTAGCATCCCTGCACTTCCCATTTATTTCATACCTAAGTGGTATTTCTGCATTCCTGAATTTCCCTGAACGTTTTTGTACTTCCTTCTGTCATCGGTCAACTGAAGTATTTCTTCTGTTAACAATAGTTTCTTCTCATTTACCTTCTTAGTATCTATTTTCTTCTTTCCAACTTCTGTGATTGCCATTTTTAATTATGTCCATTCTTTTTCAACCGAACTGCCAACTGAGCTATTCCTTATCGCAGTATCTATAGCCGTGGAGAACTTCAAGCGTATTTCTTCATTCATTAGTAATTCCGCTTCCTACTTCTTTGTGGACTGATTGTTCCTGATTCGTTTACTCAACTTCAACCTACTGTTCATCACTACTAAGTTGTGATCTGAGTCTACATCTGCTCTTGAGTATTCTTTACAATCCAGTATCTAATTTCAGAATCTCTGCCTGACCATTATGTAATCTAAAGATCCAATGCCATACTCTCCTGTAACCCTTTCTTTTACCTGTTGCCTTACAACCGCATTCCGGTCCCCCATGAATATTAGATTTTCATCTCCTTTTACATACTAAATTACATCTACGGTATCCTCATGTACTTTCTCTATCTCGTCATCCTCCACTTGCGACATCGGCATGTCTGCCTGAACCATCGTTGTCGCTGTTGGTTTGCTGCCGATTCTGATGAGGTAAACCCTGTCACTGAACTGTTCACAGTAACTCACCCTCTACCCTACCTTCCTATTCATAACGAATCCTACTCCCGTTACACCATTTTCTGCAGCTCTTGATATTACCCTATACTCATCTGACCAGAAGTCGCTGTTTTCCTTCCATTTCACTTCACTGACTCCCACTATATCTAGACAGAACCTTTTCAGATTTTGTAGCTTCCCTTCCACGTTCAAACTTCCGACATTCCACCCACCGACTCGTAACACGTTATCCTTTCGTAAGTTATTCAGTCTTTTTCTCAAGGTCACTCCCCCTTGGCAGTCCCCTCCCAAAGAGGACTAGTCCGGAATCTTTAGCCAGTGGACAGATCTTCATGACACTTTTTCAAATACAGCCAACGTGTCCTGTGGAGATACATTATGTGTCTTTAATGCAGTGGTTTCCATTGCCTTCTGCATTCTCATGCCATTTATCATCGCTGATTTTTCCGCCTTTAGCGACGATTTCCCACTCGAAGGGCAAGAGAGTATCCTGAACCTGTGTCTTCTCCTTCGCCCTGCGCCCTGTTTGACAAGGCCGTTGGCTCAATGATGGTGATTTCTTATGCCAGAAGTCTTCGGACTCCATTATTGATGACGTTATTCAAAATTTTAGCAGTGGCAGCGTTCGAACGCGGGAATGAGGACGTTTTGATTATTAAAGAAGTTACCTCGATTTTTCATCTCATTTTGTTCGTTATTGTTCGCTGCATTTGTTCGGGGTGGAAGTCCCATGATACGCCTTCAAGTTCGTCGTTGATCCATTCACTCAGTTTTTTTTTTCTATTACAGAAGGCAGCTAACCCGCTGACCGAACACACTAAGCTAACATGCCGGCCATTCTAGACCAAGTGTCTATTGACAACATCGAGACGTTCCGCCTGCAGGCCGTCGTACAAAGTCACGTTATCTGCTGAAGGGCTGGCAGTCACCAGCGCCTATAACTCCGCCGTTCTGTAGACTAGTTACACCACGGGTGAAAGTAGATGTTCCCATCAATTTGTAGAATTTCTAGTTGCATTTGCAAACGTCATGTGAATAGTGCTGCACATCGTTTGAAACTTGTTTAACTCACTGGATACATCGTTATCATATTCGTAACTTACATCACAACCTAAGAACTAACCTAATAACTGAAAGTAAGATACACGTTCAACTGATATATCATTTAGCTTTATTATAGGACGTACCGGACATTTTCCTTTAAAAGTCATAACTTTGCTTTTACTTTCTCACTGTTCAAATTATAGAGTTTGACTATTGTCTGAGCGATGTAGAGCAAACTGTATGTAAAATCATCCTCCGCCTTTTGTAAATACAGGGTGATTCAAAGAGAATACCACAACTTTAGGAATTTAAAACTCTGCAACAACAAAAGGCAGAGCACTATCTGTCGGCGAATTAAGGGAGCTATAAGGTTTCATTTAGTTGTACATTTGTTCGCTTGAGGCGCTGTTGACCAGGCGTCAGCGTCAGTTGATGCTAAGATGGCGACCGCTCAACAGAAAGCTTTTTGTGTTATTGACTACGGCAGAAGTGAATCGACGACAGTTGTTCAGCGTGTATTTCGAACGAAAAATGGTGTTAAACCTCCTGATAGGTGGTGTACTAAACGTTGGTATAAACAGTTTACAGAGAATGGGTGTTTGTGCAAAGGGAAAAGTTCTGGACGGCCGAGAACGAGTGGTGAAAATGTAGCACGCATCCAGCAATCATTTGTTCGCAGCCCAGGAAAATCGACTCGCAGAGCTATCAGAGAGCGGTAAATTCCACAATCAACTGTATGGAGACTCCTACAAAAAAGGTTATTTATGAAACCTTATCGTCTGAAATTGGTTCAAGCACTGTATGCAGCTGATAAGGTTAAAAGAATCGATTTCTGTGATTTTATCCTTGCTCAAATGGAAACAGATGAATCTTTCGTTTCAAAGATTGTGTTTAGTGATGAAGCAACTTTCCACACTAACGGGAAAGTCAACCGTCACAATGTCTGTATATGGGGCACTGAGAATCCGCGGGAAACAACTCAGTATGAACGTGACTCGCCTAAGGTGAACGTTTTCTGTGCCATTTCAGCCAATAATGTTTTTGGTCCCTTTTTCTTCGAAGGTGCTACTGTAACTGGACTACAGTATCTGGAGATGTTAGAGAATTGGCTGTTCCCTCACCTCGAACAAGAAGCACAACAATTCATATTTCAGCAGGATGGAGCGCCACCACATTGGCAATTATCTGTCCGTAACTACCTGAACGTCAACTACCCGAGGCGATGGATCGGCCGCCAGGCAGCCCGTGACAGAGCACTTCATCACTGGCCTCCACGAAGCCCTGATCTTACCCCCTGCGATTTTTTCTTATGGGGGTATGTTAAGCATATGGTGTTTCGGCCACCTCTCCCAGCCACAATTGATTATTTGAAACGAGAAATAACAGCAGCTATCCAAACTGTTACGCCTGATATGCTACAGAGAGTGTGGAACGAGTTGGAGTATCGGGTTGATATTGCTCGAGTGTCTGGAGGGGCCATATTGAACATCTCTGAACTTGTTTTTGAGTGAAAAATAAACTTTTTAAATACTCTTTGTAATGATGTATAACAGAAGGTTATATTATGTTTCTTTCATTAAATACACATTTTTAAAGTTGTGGTATTCTTTTTGAATCACACTGTATATTTCCTCTTCAGTAAAGTGTAGAGTATTCAAATATGAGTTTTTAGGTATTATTTATTTTCCTGGGCTATCTTCTTGTTTCCAAAGCCTAAAAATAGCATCAACTTGTACAGGCTTATTTTTTTCACCGTGTACAAACTTTAGGCATTGATCAATGAGGGGTTACGGAACAAAAAAGGTCTAATGAGCTTATGTCTGGAAACGCATAGCTTCCCTGCTAGAGACCATTCATTCAGTCATACATTGCTACAGAGAGAGCGGCTAATAAGCGATGTTCAATGCAGCCACAGTTAGAGTATGTGTTGAAAATGGTTTCCATGTGCCTCAAGGCATGCTTGTATGCACCGCAGCATGTTCTGTCTCACATTTTCATATCGGCCAGGCTGCATTCGAACAGTGTCAAAGGCAGCATTAGTGCTGCTCCAGTGTTTCCACATATGGAACGAGCTCTGCATACACGATACATCTGAGATGGCCCAGTAACCAGGTATCGCACAGGTTGAGATCCAGTACACGAGCAGGCCATGCATCTGGATCACATCGTCCGATCTATTGACCAAGGAAGACACGATTGAGATGCATCCGGATGTAAACAGCGAAATGGCTGGAGTACCATCATGTAGCAGCCACGTAACCCTTCGAATCATCAATGGCACTTCTGCCAGCAGGGGACGTAAAGTCACCAGCAAGAAATGCCGATGGCTCCGGCCTGTTAGGCGACATGGAAGGAAAACTGGTCCCAAAACATGGTCCAGCCCACACATTCTGGCTGCACGGATGTTGATGATTCGCTGTCACTATATCATGGATGTTCTGCATACTATCCCTCAGATGACTGTCATGAAAGTTGAGGATACCACTCCGCATAAAGGTGCCCTCATCTGTGAATAGGATGGATGACACACTTCCCGGAATCGTGGTTGCCTGGTGAAGAAACCAATGAAAAAACCATTCCCAATGAGGAAAGTCGGTCGCTAGTAAGCCCTGCATATGCTGTAACTGATAAGGATAGTAACAACTGTCATGGAGAACGTTTCATTTGGTGTTCTGGCTTACCCTGTACTGGCACGCCAACTGCCTGGTACTGCCACGGCTGTCGTCCTCCACAGTGTTAATCACATTTTCTGGTATCCGAACATTTCGGGTACGTCCTTCATGATTTCCTGCTTCCTGAAACGACCCTGCCTCAGACAAACGGCGAAACACTGTTGTAAACTTTGAATGCTGCGGTTGTGTCGGCGGAGGTAGGTCTCCTGGTACAAACTTGCCGCCTGGCACCCGCTGCCATTTGCCTTTCCGTAAGTAAACATCATGGTTGCAAGCTCTCGATTCGAATATGGAACTATTGTCTACAACATGGAATCACGTCCACTGAAAGGTGAGTCAGCAAGAGAAGTGAATCGGACACAGTACCGATTATTATGGTAAGAGATACTAGAAGATATCAGATAGATTAAATAATGGTAAGACAGAGATTTAGGAAAAAGGTTTTAAATTGTAAGACATTTCCAGGGGCAGATGTGGACTCTGACCACAATCTATTGGTTATGAACTGTAGATTAAAACTGAAGAAACTGCAAAAAGGTGGGAATTTAAGGAGATGGGACCTGGATAAACTGAAAGAACCACAGGTTCTAGAGAGTTTCAGGAAGAGCATAAAGGAACAAATGACAAGAATAGGGGAAAGAAATACAGTAGAAGAGGAATGGATAGCTTTGAGGAATGAAGTGTTGAAGGCAGCAGAAGATAAACTAGGTAAAAAGACGAGAGCTAGTAGAAATCCTTGGGTGGCAGAAGAAATACTGAATTTAAATGATGAAAGGAGAAAATACAAAAATGCAGGAAATGAAGCAGGCAAAAAGGAATACAAACGTCTCAAAAATGAGATGGACAGAGGTGCAAAATGGCTAAGCAGGCATGGCTAGAGGACAAATGTAAGGATGTAGAGGCTTACCTCACTAGTGGTAAGATAGATACTGCCTACAGGAAAATTAAAGACATCTTTGGAGAAAAGAGAACCACTTGTATGAATATCAAGGGCTTAGATGGAAACCCAGTTCTACGCAAAGAAGGGAAAGCAGAAAAGTGGAAGGAGTATATAGAGGGACTATACAAGGGCGATGTTCTTGAGGACAATATTAGGAAATGGAAGAGGGTGTAGATGAAGAGGAAATGGGAGATATGATAATGCGTGAAGAATTTGATGGAGCACTGAAAGACCTGAGTCGAAACAAGGTCCCCGGAGTAGACAACATTCCATTAGAACTACTGATAGCGTTGGGAGAGCCAGTCCTGACAAAACTCTACCATCTGGTGAGTAAAATGTATGAGACAGGCGAAATACCCTCAGGCTTCAAGAAGAATACAATAATTCCAATCCCAAAGAAAGTAGGCGTTGACAGATGTGAAAATTACCGAACTGTCAGTTTAATAAGTTACTGCTGCAAAATACTAACGCGAATTCTGTACAGACGAATGGAAAAACTGGTAGAAGCCGACCTCGGGAAAGATCAGTTTGGATTCTGTAGAAATATGGGAACACGTGAGGCAATACTGACCCTACAACTTATCTTAGAAGCTAGATTAAGAAAAGGCAGACCTACGTTTCTAGCATTTGTGGACTTAGAGAGAGCTTTTGACAATGTTGACTGGAATTATCTCTTTCAAATTCTTAAGGCGGCAGGGGTAAAATACAGGCAGCGAAAGGCTATCTATAATTTGTACAGAAACCAGATGGCAGTTATAAGAGTCGAGGGACATGAAAGGGAAGCAGTGGTTGGCAAGGGAGTGAGACAGGGTTGTAGCCTCTCCCCGATGTTATTCAATCTGTATATTGAGCAAGCAGTAAAGGAAACATAAGAAATATTCGGAGTACGTATTAAAATCCATGGAGAAGAAATAAAAACTTTAAGGTTCGCCGATGACATTGTAATTCTGTCAGAGACAGCAAAGGACTTGGAAGAGCAGTTGAACAGAATCGACAGTGTCTTCAAAGGAGGATATAAGATGAACATCAACTAAAGCAAAACTAGGATAATGGAATGTAGGCGAATTACGTCTGGTGATGCTGACGGAATTATATTAGGAAATGAGACACTTAAAAAGTAGTAAAGCAGTTTTGCTATTTGGGAAGTAAAGTAACTGATGATGGTCGAAGTAGAGAGGGTATAAAATGTAGACTGGCAATGGCAAGGAAAGCGTTTCTGAAGAACAAATATTGAACTTTTCCAATTGCCAAATGCAGGTTAATCTGTAAGTTAGATCAGAAGTGCCAAGTGTATTTTGATAAATAACACAGACAATTTAGAAATGGAAATATTTAATTTTAGTCTCAATTGTGCCTTGCACCCAGATGTGGTACAAAAATCTCAAACTTTACATGTTGCAAAGTTGAAGTGCAGAGAACAGGATGTAATAATACTGATTAGGTGTTGTGTTTATACTATTTAAGTTGATTGGATACTTTGAAAGATTTCCAAGGCAGAGGCCCTAGGCTACTACTGATGGTTTCATTGATGCAGTTCAGTTCATTTGGATACTTTTAAGCATGGCCAAGATGGTGGCTCTGGAGTCTGCGGGGTAACAGGCGAGTTGTGGCGCCCTGGAAATATTCCAAGTTTGGAGTTGGTGTGGCCACATGGGGGCCCCTCGGCGGTCCGCGGTCTGACAGCAACCACGTGGTGCTGAACGTTAGCTGGACATGAGGAGTAGCCTCAGCGCATGGTCCAGCCACGTGGCTTGGAATTCCATGGTGACGCTGTGTCGATGAAGGAGACACGCCGACAGTGCCGAAGATGGCAGACTTTATGAAACCTTAGTGGCAGACATTTCACAGTTCATATAGAAATTAATAGTAGACACATGAATCATGATACATCAAAAAGAAACATGTACGTTACGGTTATATTCACGACGATTCTGATGGTGTATTCAGATTTTCGATATCTTTATTAGATTAAAGTTTAGTATCTCATTGTAAATTATGCAAGTAACACCCAGCAACGAATTTCCAAAATCTGAATGATTCATTAGATTTTGTTGATCGACATGTCTTTAGGAAGTTATTAGTGTAAACCTAAATTGGTATAAGTTACAGGCATGTAACGTGAATAGTACATGAGTTATTGGAGGTCAAAGTGGTCGATTACTATCGATCGCGTCAGGCCCTGAGTACTCCACAGTTACACAAAAAAAAACGGTAGCAGGATGCTTGTAAATATATTTATTTGTCTATTTCTTTGTTTATATCCAATATACAGGGTGGTCCATTGATAGTGACCGGGCCAAATATCTCACGAAATAAGTGTCAAGAAAAAAACTACAAATTACGAAACTTGTCTAGCTTGAAGGTGGAAACCAGATGGCGCTATGGTTGGCCTGCTAGATGACGCTGCCATAGTCAAACGGATATCAACTGCGTTTTTAAAAATTAGGAACCCCCATTTTTTATTACATATTCGTGTAATACATAAAGAAATAGTAATGTTTCAGTTGGACCACTTTTTTCGGTTTGTGATAGATGGCGGTGTAATAGTCACAAACATATAGCTCACAATTTTAGACGAACAGTTGGTAACAGGTAGATTTTTTAAATTAAAATACAGGACGTATGTACGTTTGAACATTTTATTTCGGTTGTTCCAATCTGATAAGTGTACCTTTGTGAATTTATCATTTCTGAGAACGCATGCTGTTACAGCGTGATTACCTGCAAATACCACATTAATGCTATAAATTCTCAAAAGATGTCCGTCAACCTCAATGTATTTGGCAATACGTGTAACGACATTCCTCTCAACAGCGAGTAGTTCGTCTTCCGTAATGTTCGCACATGCATTGACAATGCGCTGACGCATGTTGTCAGGCTTTGTCGGTGAATCACGAAAGCAAATATCCTTCAACTTTCTCCACAGAAATTAATCCGGGGACGTTAGATCCGGTGAATGTGCGGGCCATGGTAAGGTGCTTCGACGACCAATCCACCTGTCATGAAATATGCTATTCAATATCGCTTCAACCGCATGCGAGCTATGTGCCGGACATCCATCATGTTGGAAGTACATCGCCATTCTGACATGCAGTGAAACATCTTGTGGTAACATCGGTAGAAGATTACGTAAGAAATCAGTATACATTGCACCATTTCGATTGCCATCGACAAAATGGGGGCTAATTCTAGTTCCTCCCATAATGTCGCCCCATACATTAACCCGCCAAGGTCGCTGGTGTTCCACTTGTCGCAGCCATCGTGGATTTTTCGTTGCCCAATACTGCATATTATGCCGGTTTACGTTACCGCTGTTGGTGAATGGCGATTCGTCGCTAAATAGAACGCGTGCAAAAAATGTGTCATCATCCCGTAATTTCTCTTGTGGCCAGTGGTAAAACTGTACACAACGTTCAAAGTCATCTCCATGCAATTCCTGGTGCATGGAAATATGGTACGGGTGCAATCGATGTTGATGTAGCATCCCCAACACCGACGATTTTGAGATTCCCGATTATCGCGCAATTTGTCTGCTACTGATGTGCGGATTAGCCGCGACAGCAGCTAAAACACCTACATGGGTATCATCATTTGTTCCATGTCGTGGTTGACGTTTCACATGTGGCTGAACACCTCCTGTTTCCTTAAATAACGTAACTATCCGGCGAACGGTCCGGGCGCTTGGATGATGTCGTCCAGGATACCGAGCAGCATACATAGCACACGCCCGTTGTCCATTTTGATCACAATAGCCATACATCAACACGATATCGACCATTCCCGCAATTGGTAAAGGGTCCATTTTAACACGCGTAATGTATCACGAAGCAAATACCGTCTGCACTTGTGGAATGGTACGTGATACGACGTACTTATATGTTTGTGACTATTACATCGTCATCTATCACAAATCGAAAAAAGTGGTCCAACTAAAACGTACATATTTCTTTACGTACTACACGAATATGTAATTAAAAATGGGAGTTCCTATTTTAAAAAACGCAGTTGATATCCGGTTGACCGCCATCTAGCGGGCCAGCCATATCGCCATCTGGTTTCTCCCTTCAAGCTAGACGAGTTTCGTTATTTGTAATTTTTCCGTTTGATGCTTATTTCGTGAGACATTTGGCCCAGTCACTATCAATGGACCACCCTGTATTCTACTCATGAAGAAATTGGTTAAATATTTACTGTGTTTTAGAAAGGACAGAGACATTAGGCCTCTGGCCCAACTTTTGCTTCTTTTCTTTTGATATATGTTTATTTAATTGTTTATGTATTTAATAATGTGTGTTGGAGCGTGTTTATGGTCCAGCCATAGGAATATTTATTTAATTTCATGTTGTTTAAATGTGAATCCAGTATTTCGAATGTGTTTCACTATGTTGTGTGGGTGCGTTGGCTTGAAGACATGCCACGAGCGCTCTAGCCAATCACAGCACTCGTGAATGGAGCGACTGGATGGAAGCAGGAGAAGCGTTCGGAACAGTGTGGCACGAGGGACAGCCGCGCACGTGGGACGGTATGGAGCGATGGATGCACAGTCGCAGGAAAGACTTGGACAGTGCAGCAGTTTACGCGTAGTCGCGAGATAGGAATATTTCTTAGTGCCGACTTGTGCACTCTTGAGATTTCTGTGGCGTCTACAGTGAATACGTAGTGTGCTTTTAGAAGTGAATATCTCGCGAGCTATGTTGTTGTTCATAACTAATAACGTGCAGCAGGAATCTATTTTTTCCCTGTTATTCAACTTATATTTTATATAATAGCTCGACCATCGACACCAATAACTGTTTTGCAGAAATATACCACAATCTCAATAGTACTTCTACTATTGAACTCATCATTTAAAGTCGTTAAGATAGTACCTGCAGAGTTTATTTAATCGTAATCTTTCATTTATAAATTTCTACGTTACATATGCAATTGCCGAGTGATAGGGACTTTCGAACATTCTATTCATGTGTATTTTCATGTTGTATACTGAAGACTCAGCTGTATTTGGCCTGTAAAACGGCAACTATGTATCCCAGCCCCTAGACAACGAAACCAGCCATATCTTTTAACATGTTAACTTTGCGTCTGACGGTACGTATTTGAGGGCCATCGCACCTCGTTTCACATTTTATTTGAAAGCCAGCAAGTCACATGTCGATTGGCTGTATTATTTACACAGTTTGGGTCATTCAGAGTCGACGTTGGTATACTACTGATGATGTGTTGATGTTCTGCATCACTTTGTAACAGCTACAGTACACGACGTCTTTTTTTTCAGTCGTCAGTCTTCTGACTAGTTTGATACAGTCCACCATGAATTTCTCTCCTGCATCAATTTCTTGATCTTAGAGGAGCACTTGCAACCTATATCCTCAATTAATTTCTGGGTGTATTGCAACCTCTGTCTTCCCCTACAGTTTTTACCCTCTTCAGCTCCCTCTAATGCAATGGAAGTTCTTCTGTGATGCCTTAGCAGATGCCCTTCCACCCCATCCCATATTCTTGTCAATGTTTTCCCTACTTTCCTCTCCTCGTCGATTCTACAAAGAACCTTCTCATTCCATATCTTCTCAGCGCACAATTTTTCAAAATTCTTCAGTAGCGCCACATCTCAAATGCTTCGATTCTCTCATGTTCCAGTTCTCCTACAGTCCACATTTAACTACCATACAATGCTCTGCTACAAACATATGTTCTCAGAAGTTCCTTCTTCAAATTAAAGCCCATGTTTGATACTTGTAGACTTCTTTTGACCAGGAATGCCCTTTTTGCTAGTCCGCTTTGTAAGTACTCATTGCTTCAACCATCATTTTGCTATATAGGTAGCAGTATTCCCTCACCTTGCTTCGTAGTCCCCAATTCTGATGTTAAGTTTCTAACTCTTCTCATTTCTACTACTTATTTAGTCTTTCTTCAGTGAACACTTAATCCATATTTTGTACATATTTGTTCACTCCATTCAACAGAGTCTGTAATTCTTCTTCACTTTTACTGGGGATAGAAACGTCATCAGCAAATCTTATCATTGATATCCTTTCTCCTCGAATTTTAATCCCACTCTTGAACCTTTCTTTTACTCCCTTGTGTGCTTATTCGATGCGCAGATTGAACGGTAAGGACGAAAGACTACATCCCTGTGTTACTCCATTTTTAACCTGAACACTTGACTAGTGTGTAAGTAGGCTGTTTAGGTTTTTTTATTGGTAACGCCGCCGCCACGTAGCGCACTGTAGAGAGAATTTCCTCGGTAGTTGTAGTTTTTCATTGTTGTACAGTAAAACAGTTGTGGCATACATGTAGACTTGCACCAAGTATTTCGCAGCTACACTTGCAATTAACTAGATATTATTTTCAGTGCTACGTTAATGTGTTCTCTTATTTTGCTCTTCAAATTTTGGTTTTCTGTGTTGTCGTGTGAAATATTGTGACAATAATGGCGTGTGAAAAACGTAACACTAGGCTCCAAAGTAAACTAAGAAATAATAGTGACGACGAGCATAGCTTACCAGCACCACTGTGTAATGAATTAACAGACCATTCTAAGTATTAATTTGGTAACTATGCATAGAGAAATGGAGCGGGCGTCAAATAATGGTGTAGACCGTGAAACAGGTAGTGAACAGGGAAGCATTATCGATCGATCGGTCGGCAAAAGCTCGCCTCAGGAATCGGGTATGACAGGACACAATCTTGCAAATACTGCAGATTCAGGTTTTGGGTCCTCACCGTTTTCTAAAATAAATCAAGATACATTTTCTTCTTGTCAAAATGTGAATGTTGCCGGTGCAACTTCACTGCCGAAAAGCACTGAGGAAGATGTTTCAAACACCAGTGCACTGTTATTACAGTAAATGTGACAAAGGCTACAAAAGTTAGACACAACGCTTGAACAAAATCAGAAACAAATGGGACACAATCTTCAAAAGTTAGACACAATGGAACAAAATCTTCAAAAGTTAGACACAATGGAACAAAATCAGAGACAAACACAACAAAAGCTTCAAAAGTTAGACACAATGGAACAAAATCAGAGACAAACACAGCAACAGTTGGACACAATGGAACATAATCTTCAAAAGTTAGACACAATGGAACAAAATCAGAGACAAACACAGCAACAGTTGGACACAATGGAACATAATCTTCGGAAGTTAGACACCACACTTGAACAAACACGTGAACATTTAACTACTGAGTTACATAACATTGAATCGAAATGTCAAAAAATCTGTAATGACGTAAAAACACAAATTTGTGAGCATTTTCAACCTATTTTTTCGCGGCATGAAAGCTCATTACAGAATCACGAAGCAGCCATAAAAGAATTGCAAACTGTTGTTCGTGAAAATCACGACACCTTGCAAGCTAAAATGGACTCAGTTGCATCCACCGATTCGGTTATGCAACTTGCAAGAACTCAGGAAAACTTAAAGGACACAGTAGATTCGATTTCAACACAAATGGACACTCTGAAACTTGGTTCAGAAAAACACACTGAGGAAATGTGTTCACTATCGGAGAAAGTAGCCGAACTTTTGGATCAGTTCACTAATTTATCTACGAAGGTAGATGATAATTTGAATGACACAAAACCGGTAGTCTTTAATGACACAGAAGAGTTCGAACAAATTAGGAAATTCAAACAAAATCAGAATCAAATTAATACGCAACACCAAAGAGAAATCCGGGAAGTACAAGATCAGTTGACACAGGTAATACAAGAATTACGTATTTCAGAGGACACTCGCACTCCAATACGGGAAGAGGGACATAAAAATACGGAACTGCACAAAATAACAACACAGGGCACTTTGGAGATTATGAAAGAAATTGGCAAAGTACACCGAATTTTGAGATGGAACCGCCGAAACGACGTAACAATGACCGATATGCGACCCGCCGACATGATGATTTTTACTATAAGCTGTTCATTACTACACGTAAATTCAAAACATTTAAAAATTCTGGCAACGACATTCGTCCACAAGCGTGGCTTCATCAATTCTCTCATTGTTTCCTCCCCCAAACTGGTCATTAGAGCACAGATTAGAATTTATGTGTGGCTACTTAGAGAATGAACCAGCAGTAAGAATGCGATCAGTCATTTACGATTGCCACAGTGAAGGAGAATTTTACCGTGCCTTCCTCTCATCATATTGGTCTCAAGCCACGCAAGACCGAGTAAAACATAGCATCATGACGATGAAACACTTTGAACAATCTGAACTTTCCAGTCTCGTTAAATATTTTGAATACATGTTGCATAAGAATCAATATCTTTCAAACCCATACAGCCCTTCAGAACTCATCCGCATTTGCTTAATGAAATTGCCTGAACATTTACGGCATATTATTTTAGCAGGCCGTTGCAAAGACGACATTGAAGCTTTTCAGGGACTCTTACAAGAATTAGAAATTGACAATGACAATCGCGGAACGCGAAAACAGGAACACAACAGCTACAGGTCACATCCGTCGCAAATCCGCGATGAAAGAAATAGTAACTGGACACGACAAGGCTATTCTCACAACACAAATCGTGACCAAAACAGACACCACCCATATGATCACCGTTGGCAGAATAATAGTTACAGAGAAAGATCGTACCTCCGTAGTAATGAACATGACAGAGACAATCATAGAAACAGACAATATGGAAACCAGAACTATTACTATTATCATCGGAGACAGAATAACTTTAGACGCAACGGTCCAGCGCGCAGTTACGATTCAGAGAGAAATTCTCCACCACGTGACCGACAAGAAAGAAACGATGGAATCTACCGACATGACGACAGACGATATGATCGTAACGACAGACCTGAATTGCAGCAGAACTGTCGGGAATCAAACAGAGCAGGGACCTCTCGACAAGGTGAATTTGTAGAAGTTAGGTCTCCTAATCCCAATAACGCCGCGCGCCAACAAAGAGACAGACAATGACTCGCACCGCAGGCAGCCGCGTGCTCCGGCTGGCGCAGAGAAAAATAACATAGACGTGAACCTTGAGAAAAATTCCAGTATTCTTTACCGACGTATACTGCATGATAATTGCGTTCAAGTTAACTCTGAGCACTAGGAAGAGTAAAGGATTGTACTACATTTCACATGTAAAACCGTTTATTGAAGGATAATCTGCTTTTTAACTTTGTCTTTGCCATAAAATTTTTCGCTTCACGCTACTAGAACAATTTGTCACACTGAGAAACTGTTAACATGCAACAATGTTTTGAACTTAACTATCCAGTCTAGAACTTAGAGAACTTATTTAGACAGTATTTACGAGTGCATTGTTATAGTGAACAGACATCACTGTGTTATTTCGTGTGTACATTCTTGCTTGTTAGTTGCACGATTACGTAACGACTATAAGGCTCACATACTTAGAACATTTACCAGTATTGCTAATGAGATTTTAATGCAACATTTTGGTTTACTTGAAAATAAATTCTGGATTTAAAGTACTTTCTGTGAGATACCAGATGATACATTGGTTAGTTTATGTGACAGCTACACGATTTTATCACGACGCTACTAATGAGTGACAATTTACAATGTTGCTTTTGCAGTTTATCTGTTTTATATCTGCACAGTTTTTCTGAATTTTTCTGGAAAGTAAAACATGTTTTAGTAGTAACTTAGTGTAGAGCTACAATGAGACAGCCTTTATCGTAGCACAACAATACGTTACATTATAGTACTTTCTTGATAATGGTAAGGTACGTAATAACTACGATATCTGTACGGAAAGCATTTTACTTTCGTTTATGATGAGGTAAGTACATTGTCTTCAGCAGAACTTTGCTTACAGAGGACGATAACTACGTCAGTTCCACAGAATTATCTTACAGCAAAACGCACATTTAGCACTACAGGGCACGCATTTGAGTGATTAATTTGGTACTTAAACCATTTATTTATCAATATTGTTGAATTAAAAAGAAAGTTTTTTGTGATACATTTCATTCCATTGCTGTAATCTGTAACACCTGAGGGTATAATTACATTAATCCTCAGGGGTTTACACGCCTACTTTGTGTACCATGTGTTCGGCAAGCACAAGGAGCCCTAGCTAATATGGTATTTGCTTATACAACTTTACACATCGGTACCATATTTCTCTAACATATAAATTACGCAGCTATCTGGTTATTTAACTGAGAGAGACAAACATTTATTTTACTACATCAGTGACAGATGGTTACATAATTACACAGTTGGATAACTTCATACTTATGAAATTGTATTTTGTCTGTACTTTGTGAACTGTTCATACTTTTTCAGAACCATTGTGATACTATGGGAGCTTTGAATGACATATTTGGTATGAGATCATGATTTTTAAAGTACGGTTGAGGTAGATGACACTTTTGACATGAGCAGAGAATTTTTTTTAGGTTTTGAAATTATTGGAAGAAGCTACCACGATTTTGAGATTTGGCTGAGGTTTTATGATGTTATGATGACGATGTGTATTACGCTGTTGCGGTATGTTTATGATCAATAAGCTGATGCTATATGAGTTATTTTATTATGCTACTTATCTGTTATGATGGAATATTGAAGAAGTGTCGACGAATAAGGTAAGAAATAATGAGTAGAGATTAGGGATTCTGGTTTGTGAAAAAGGTTGTTGGAAACCAGGAATCGTGCTTTAAGAGTTATGAAATGTATGTAAATGCGTGAATGTATTACAATGCCGACGAAAATTTTTGGACACTGTCATATCAATAGGATTTTGTTCTACTGATGTGTAACGCAAATTCTTGAACTGTGAATTTTTTTATATGAGACTGCCACTGTAGCGGAAACTGGTGTCGTAAATATTTCGATAAGACAAGTAAGTGACCACCTGCAGGTAATGCGTCGTGGGCACCCAGCTGCGCGACAACCACCTGACAAAAAGAAAGCCATTAGTGTGTGCCTTTCAGAGACACAGGTAAAAGAAAAAGAGGCCATTATACTCGCTATTGAGATTCATTCCTTTGTAGAAAGCCTAATGAAACGATGAGAAACATTACACGGCTATTGTCTTGCTAGTTGAGAGAAATGCCATATGGATTGCTTTATATATTTATTTACTCATTTTGTTTAATATCTAGTTCCTATCTGCACTGCAGCATTGGTTAAAATACAATTTAATAGATGTACTAATATAGTTATTTTATGCCTACAGATGCAGTAAATAATAACTTTACGATGTACTTAAAAAAAACGAAGTAGCACAAAAAGACTTCCCTTCACACGAACTGCATACATAATTTTCTTTTCAAGTACTTGGTAATTTTTATGGTAGAATAAGTTGTGGTGCAACAGTTTAATTATATAGACATTAAGATGTGAATCGACATCTCCCTTTTCTGCATTGTTGTCTTTATTGTAATATTTTTTCTGCTTGAGCTTTGTCATGTTTAGTTATAAGCTGTTGCATTTACTTCTGTGTGCCAGGCATAGTGCTACTGAATTTCACTTTGTATTACTCTTTAAGCCAGTTTTACTATGGATTTATTTTTCATGTTTGCTGTGCATTGCCTTATATTAGTTTTAATATTGCTGCTTCTTTGACAACTTCCATTTTATTTCATTATTGTTTTTATAAATTGTTGTTTGCTGCTGCATTGCCTCATCCCTTAGTTAAGCATCTGAGCTCAGCAGATTTAAGTTAGCTTAAGAGGGGGTAGCCTATATAAGAGAATGATTTGCGATATATTGGAAGAAATGCATTGAGAAGTTATACGAAAAAAGTACAGAAATCAGGTATAGATAGGACATTTTGGAAATAATGAAGAACGAAGGGAGATCTCCGAGAAGTAAAGAAAGTTTTGTTTGCAAAATACTGCAGTAAAACAAACCCTGTCCTTTCCTTGTGTTATCCCACTATGTGTTTGTGTACCCTTGTGTATTTATGTTCTTCCTGTCTTTATATGTTTATCTGATAAGACTTATGTTGCAGAATTTTTCTAATACTAAGCTACATTCACTATGATGAGGAATACTGTTATCCTCAAATATAATTTGCATTAGTAATATGTCATTTACTTTGTAAAGATGTTTACACATTATTTATTCTGGTTTGTTCTAATGCTCATTCGTGAAGTTGATGTTTCGAAATTTATTCTGATTTTTTATGTACGTGCTCCTGTCATAATTCCTGTAACACTGATGTATATGTTATTTCGATTCTTTGGTAAAGCCTGTATTACTGGAAATGTTATCTGTACTATTATGTTCTTTAATGATATTTTTTGTACCTTTGTTATTGTATTCTCATCTTATAAAATTGTAATTGACACCTGTTCATCAAATTAAGTAACTTGTAAATTACATTTCACTGCACATGTTTCTGTTGGTCATAGTATATGCACAATATGTGAGAAGTAGGGATTGATAGTGTTTGCAAGTGTATTGATAATTCAGCAATGGACTGGTTAACAGCATTGCTGGTTCTAAGGACAATTCCAAAAACTTTGTGAGTGGACAAGTGGTGGGTTATGGACTTGCTATGTTATCCGCAAGATTCTTCAATGGTGATTGTGCGCCTGCACAGTCAAACAGATGGCTGCTGGCCATCTCTACAAGGACTACAGTGGGTCTACACCTTTGATGACCCACCAATACCATTATTTCTACAAGGACTGCAGTGGGTCTGCACTTATGGTGGCACACCAATACCATAATCTCTACCAGGACTACAATGGGTCTACTCTGTGACGACCTACGTAACAATATTCTTTAATACTTCGACTGACTCTGCTGTGGGTTTGCTCTGTTGTGGCCCATTACCTGTCTGCATGTCAAGAGTCAGCACTGTCTTTCCGTTGGAAGGACAACACTACTTCTTCAAGACTGCATGGAAATCCACTACTTCCGTGTGCATTTTCGTTTACTACTCGGACTTTGTGAGAAAAACACTGCAATTTTACTTTGATGAATGATCATGACTGTCTTTATGGACTGTGAGAAAATTTTAGCTTTTGACCAACATTGTATCGATAAGTGTGTGCATTTCATTTCTTTGTTACTGTAATTATGAAAAAAATTTCAAATCTGTATTGGCCACTGCCCAAAACAACTTGTAAATTTTTTTGTGCGGAGCATGGGGGGCTATGTAAGTAGGCTGTTTAGGTTTTTTTATTGGTAACGCCGCCGCCACGTAGCGCTCTGTATGAAAGTCACTGGCTGTGCCGTGTGCAGTCTGTGACTGGTTGGCATTGTTGTAATACTCGCCATTGTAGTGTTGGGCAGTTGGCTTTAGCGGCGCGTAGCGTTGGGCAGTTGGAGGTGAGCCGCCAGCAGTGGTGGACGTGGGGAGAGAGATGGCGGAGTTTTGAAATTTGTAAGAATTGGTGTCATGAACTGCTATATACACTCATGGAAATTGAAATAAGAACACCGTGAATTCATTGTCCCAGAAAGGGGAAACTTTATTGACACATTCCTGGGGTCAGATACATCACATGATCACACTGACAGAACCACAGGCACATAGACACAGGCAACAGAGCATGCACAATGTCGGCACTAGTACAGTGTATATCCACCTTTCGCAGCAATGCAGGCTGCTATTCTCCCATGGAGACGATCCTAGAGATGCTGGATGTAGTCCTGTGGAACGGCTTGCCATGCCATTTCCACCTGGCGCCTCAGTTGGACCAGCGTTCGTGCTGGACATGCAGACCGCGTGAGACGACGCTTCATCCAGTCCCAAACATGCTCAACGGGGGACAGATCCGGAGATCTTGCTGGCCAGGGTAGTAGACTTACACCTTCTAGAGCACGTTGGGTGGCACGGGATACATGCGGACGTGCATTGTCCTGTTGGAACAGCAAGTTCCCTTGCCGGTCTAGGAATGGTAGAACGATGGGTTCGATGACGGTTTGGATGTACCGTGCACTATTCACTGTCCCCTCGACGATCACCAGAGGTGTACGGCCAGTGTAGGAGATCGCTCCCCACACCATGATGCCGGGTGTTGGCCTTGTGTGCCTCGGTCGTATGCAGTCCTGATTGTGGCGCTCACCTGCACGGCGTCAAACACGCATACGACCATCATTGGCACCAAGGCAGAAGCGACTCTCATCGCTGAAGACGACACGTCTCCATTCGTCCCTCCATTCACGCCTGTCGCGACACCACTGGAGGCGGGCTGCACGATGTTGGAGCGTGAGCGGAAGACGGCCTAACGGTGTGCGGGACCGTAGCCCAGCTTTATGGAGACGGTTGCGAATGGTCCTCGCCGATACCCCAGGAGCAACAGTGTCCCTGATTTGCTGGAAAGTGGCGGTGTGGTCCCCTACGGCACTGCGTAGGATCCTACGGTCTTGGCGTGCATACGTGCGTCGCTGCGGTCCGGTCCCAGGTCGACGGGCACGTGCACCTTCCGCCGACCACTGGCGACAACATCGATGTACTGTGGAGACCTCAAGCCCCACGTGTTGAGCAGTTCGGCGGTACGTCCACCCGGCCTCCCGCATGCCCACTATACGCCCTCGCTCAAAGTCCGTCAACTGCACGTACGGTTCACGTCCACGCTGTCGTGGCATGCTACCAATGTTAAAGACTGCGATGGAGCTCCGTATGCCACGGCAAACTGGCTGACACTGACGGCGGCGGTGCACAAATGCTGCGCAGCTAGCGCCATTCGACGGCCAACACCGCGGTTCCTGGTGTGTCCGCTGTGCCGTGCGTGTGATCATTGCTTGTACAGCCCTCTCGCAGTGTCCGGAGCAAGTATGGTGGGTCTGACACACCGGTGTCAATGTGTTCTTTTTTCCATTTCCAGGAGTGTATATTATGACTAGTGAGGTAAATACATTGTTTGTTCTCTATTAAAATCTTTCATTCGCTAACTATGCATGTCAGTAGTTAGTGCCTTCAGTAGTTTGAATCTTTTATTTAGCTGGCAGTAGTGGCGCTTGCTGTATTGCAGTAGCTTGAGTAACGAAGATTGTTGTGAGGTAAGTGATTTGTGAAACGTATAGGTTAATGTTAGTCAGGGCCATTCTTTCGTAGGGATTTTTGGAAGTCAGATTGCATTGCGCTAAAAATATTGTGTGTCAGTTTAAGCACAGTCGTGTATAAATTTTACAAAGGGGACGTTTCAAGTGGTCTTCCGCTCTTCTATTCCTCTCTTGTCTCTTATACCTACTGTATGTTACCTGTGTTTCCCTATAGCATGGGCATTGTACTACTAGACAGCCAGTGTTGGCAGCTACTGAACGCAAATCATTAGTAGCCGAATTCAACCGACGGCTACCTAATTATGCCGATCCAGCACTAGAGATCCTGGTTCAGGACAATGTGAACAAATAGTAACACGTGATTCTTCAGTTTCTCCCGGTGTACTTGTAGCTCGAACAGTCCACCGGTATACTGCCGGTTCATAGTGTCCAACAGGCACAATATTTCGGCGATCATACATGTCGCCATCGTCAGGTGCGCTGACGAACTGAGCTCCTGAGGGCGGGCAGCTGATTTAAATCCCCTCCCCCCCGGGCCGCTCTCTTCGCCGTCCGCACCCGCGCGCCGGCGGTCGCGAAGACGTGGGCGTCGGAATCCGTGGTAGCGTCGATGTGCTTGGTACGTCCGCCCTGGTCGCCAGTTCGTACTTCTTGCTGAGAGTCTTCTTAAGTACATTCAATGTCGGGTCTCAAGTCTTGCTGAGACTGTGGCCGAAATCTCGGTTGATAACATCTTCCCTGGTGCGTTTTTCGGTAGCCTCCCTTATAACGCTGTCACAATATTTAGAGGTCTGAGCCAGGATCTTGGTACGCTCATAATCCATCTCATGTTTCTCGGACAAACAGTGCTCTGCTACCGATCGGCAAACCGCATTCGGAGGCACCGCTGTGTATGTCCGCGCCTCCCTCCGCCACCTCCCGATTACCCTCCCCGCCCTTGCCACCCTTGAGGCTACAGGCGTCGTCGTGCGAGGCCCTATGACCTTTGTGACCCTCTACCGTCGGCCCCGTGGCCTCCTCCATGCCCCTGACTTCGCCACAGTTCTGTCTTTAGGCGGCGACCTCTTCGTTGGGGGCGACTGCAATGCCAAGCATACTGCCTGGCACAGCCGCCTCACAAACAACCATGGCCGTCGCCTCCTTCGCGTGGTCGAGGCGCATGGTGCCTGTGTTGTCGGACCGTTCAATCCCACCATCTTCCCCATCGTGGCCCTACACATGTCCTTGACATCGCCCTTGTGAAAGGTCTCCCCCTCCCTATCACCACCACCATACGTGCCGCCCTAGCCTCTGACCACGTCCCTGTCATCTACTTCATCGACCTTGTCGGGTCCTTGGAGCCACCCCGTGCCTCCTTGGACGTGCGGGGCATCGACTGGGACTCCTACCGGCGACGCATCGAGGTGGCTCTGCCCACTATCCCCAACGAAGCCAGGGTAGGGGCTGACCTCACCCTCGCCCACTTCACAGATGCTGCTGTAGCTGCTACTGTTGCTGCCACCCCTCCGCATCCCACTCATCCACCTTCCCACTTGCGTCCTCTACCCCTGGCCATCCGTGCCCTCATCACGACAATGGCAACACACCCATGACCCTGCTACCAAGCGCCGTGTGAACCAAATGCAATGCGAGATACGGGCCACTATTCAAGCCCATCACAACGCCACCCTCCGCGACGCGTCTGCCTGACGCCTGGTCTCCCAGTTCCTCCGGAAGCATCCCCGCATTCCCCCCCTCCTGGTCGGTGCTGAGGCTGTGTGCAATGCGAACGCTAAGGCCAACGCCTTGGCTGAAGTTTTCGCACACAGCTTCATACCGGTCGAAGATCCCATTGACCCCGCCCATGTCCGCATGGTCATGACCTGTGTCCACCGGTTCCTTGGCGCCCATGACCCAGACAAGGTAATCACTCCAGTCACGGACGAGGAGGTCGCCCGGGAGCTTCGGTACCTCCATCCTCGGAAAGCCAGCGGCCCTGACACCTTGACTAACCAGCTTCTCAAACAGCTTCCCCCACCCTCCGTTCCTGTCCTTACCCCTGCCTTCAATTCCATCCTCTCTACCGGGCTATTCCCTACCACTGTGAAACATGTGGAGGTGATCGCCATCCCTAAACCTGGTAATGACCCTCACTCCCCTTCCAGTTATCGTCGCATCAGCCTCCTTCCCGCCCTCTCCAAGCTGTTTGAGTGGCTGTATCTCAAGCGAGTCCTTATCCATGTCGCCCGGGAGCGCGTGCTCCCTGACGTTCAATTTGGCTTCCGCCATGACCATGCCACGACACACCAGCTCCTCCACCTCGTCGAGGAGGCGTTGGACGCCATCGAGCGTCGGGAGTACTTCGGGACCATCTTCCTCGACGTCTCCCGGGCCTTCGACTCAGTCTGGCATGAGGGTCTGCTGTATAAGCTCTTTGACCATGGCTTCTGCAACTCCCATGTCCGTCTCATCGCCACCTACCTTGAAGGCCGCACTTTCCATGTTCGGATCCCGGGGGGTACCTCCACCAGGAGGTGCATCAGGGCAGGTGTTCCGCAGGGGAGTGTGCTCAGCCCTGTCCTCTACAGCCTTCCCACGGCCAACACGCCCACCATTCCGAGGGTTCATCTCGACCTGTATGCCGACAATATGGCAGTTTACGCTCGCTCCCGGAGCAAGGCCCTCTTCTGACAACATCTCCAATCTGCCATCGACACTCTCATGGAGTATGCCAAAAAATGGCGCCTCGCCTTTAACCCTGCCAAAACCCCAAAACCCAGGCTCTCATCATGTGTCGGCGCCGTGGCCCATCAGCTACCCCCCCCCCCCCCCGTCACTGTTCTTGGTGCCCCCGCCCCATGGGCAGGGGCCGCCAAATACCTGGGGGTCACCCTGGGAAGGGCGGTCACCTGGCGTCCCCACATACGGCGCAAGGCCTTGGGGCGCCTAGGTCAGCTCTATCCTTTCATAAATCCGTCTTCCTCCATTCCCCAGCATCTTGGCGTCCTCCTCTACACGTCCCTGATTCGCCCCATCCTAGAATATGCTCCAGTTGTGTGAGGCAGTGCCGCCCCTACACATCTCCACCGTCTCCAGACAGTGCAGAACTGTGCTCTCCTGCTTGCCCTTCGCCTCCCGTACCGTTTCCCCACCCACGAACTTCATTTGCTTGCTGGTATCCCCCTCCTTCACGATCGCGTCTGCTCCTCCGCCATTTCCTTTTATCACTACTCCCACCAATCTGCCAATCCTCTCATCCTTTTCCTTGGCACCCTCCTCCATCGCCTGGCCACCACCCGATGGCCTCACTTCCTTGCCCACTGATCCCTGGTCCCCCATTCTCCCTTCCCCTCCTCATTCCACCCATTCCCTTCCTTTCTATCTGCCCCCATCCCTGCAGGCTGCTCCACGCCTCTTCTACGTTCTCTCGTCCTTCTTCCCTCCTTGTTCTAATCCTCCACTCCTTCCCTATGCTTTCCCCTCCTGGGACCTCTCCCATCCCACTTATTGATTCTTCGAACCCTCATTCTACAAGTGTCTGCCACGCCGTCTGTGTCTGTGTATGGCTCGGTGGCCTTCGTTTTACTGATCTTCTTCTCTCATTCTCTCTTCTGCGTCTTCTCTTCAATCTCATTAAAAGCCCGGCTTGTAAATTGAGCCTTTCGTCTTCCTGCTTCTCTTACTGTCCCTTCTACTATCCTTTTCTCTTTCGAAAAAAAAGAGTTTCCCATCACCAGCCACATGAGGCCTTTCGTTTTCCTCCTCTTCTACTGTCTCTCTCTCATTCTTCTGTCTTCTTTGGATAAAAAAAACACATGCACAACCCCAAGCTATTCCCTATCGCCAAGACTCCACTCGCCACACCGCCATGAGGAAGGCGAAGCGCCCCAGCGCTAGAACTTCCTGCTCAAGCCGAGGGTCCACCCTCACCTGTGCTGCGTCAGCGTCAGCGCACCTGACGATGGAGACATGTCTGATCGCCGAAACATTGTACCCGTTGGACACTATGAACCGGTAAGTATACCCGTGGACTGTTTGAGCAAAGAGTAATGCGATCAGTGGACTATTAGAGGGGTAAATAGCCTTCTGGTCCGTCTGATTCTGTCGATTCTGTGGATCGGACTTGTTAGACAGTCCATCACTGTGCGACACGATGGGTGAGCACAATAAACATTATAGTGTAGTGTAATGTAGTCACGATTTTCCATATCAGTACAGAATGTGAAACTATCAGTTCAATAGATTTTCTGGTTCTAAAATTCTACCATATTATGCAGTGTTAAAACTTGTTGTTTTGCATGAATATATACCAACTTGTACGGGGAAGAAACTCATTTAATGCCTAATTAGGCTGGCGACCGTATTATTGTTACATTGGTACCATCTTCTGGTTTGCTTTTGATCCATCCTGACGTGTAATTGCATTTCGAACTTACTTGACGTATCATTGTTATTACAGAGTGGACGTAAGTCTGATTTGCCACCATTGAGGTACACGCGGTCGATATCTATGCGAAAATCCTTTCTCATAAGGTGAATCCCGTTCACTAACCATAGCACAGGCTTTAACGAGTGCTGTGTCAGGGATTATACAACCACGAACTCTTATGGCCAGGTGACAAGTCGCACTGTCATCCATGAAAATTCCGTCGTTGTTTGAGAATGTGAAATCCATGAATGGACGCGAATGTTCTCCAAATAGCCGAACATAACCAGGACCAGTCAATTCCATATGGACGCGGCCGCTACCTCTATGGACGCACCGTCAGTTTGCACTGTTGGTAGTTGGCAACTTGGGTCAATAACTTCGTGGGCTCTGCGCAACACGCGAACCCTACCATCAGCTCTTACCAATTGAAATCGGGCGCATCTGACGAGGACACGGTTGGCTTAGCCCAATAACCCCAAATTTCGCCGCACTGTCCTAACGGATGCGCTCGTTGTAAGTCACACATCGATTTCTGCGGTTGCTTCACGCAGTGTTGGTTGCCTGTTAGCACTGACGATTCTACTGTAACTTCGCTGCTCTGAGTCGTCAGGTGTAGGACATCGGCCATTGCATTGTCCGTGGTGAGAGATGATACCTCAAATGGGCTCACTCTTGACACAATGGTCATCAGAATACTGGCGAGCCGTGCACGTCTCGTGTTTATGCCATTTATTCATTGTCATCTTCTATTACGGTACTGCTGCCTCGTTGTCTTATTCCATTTACTTGCGTCACTAACTTCCAGCCTTACTAGCCCGTGAGCGGCAGCAACAGCGCGTATCGACAAGTGCACTGTTGTACCATCTCTACATCTACATCTACATTTACATACTCCACAATCCACCATACGGTGCGTGGCGGAGGGTACCTCGTACCACAGCTAGCATCTTCTCTCTCTGTTGCACTCCCAAACAGAACGAGGGAAAAATGACTGCCTATATGTCTCTGAACGAGCCCTAATCTGCCGGCCGGAGTGTCCGAGCGGTTCTAGGAGCTACAGTCTGGAACGGCGAGACCGCTACGGTCGCAGGTTCGAATGCTGCCTCGGGCATGGATGTGTGTGATGTCCTTGGATTAGTTAGGTTTAAGTAGTTCTAAGTTCTAGGGGACTGATGACCTCAGCAGTTAAGTTCCATAGTGCTCAGAGCCATTTTTGACCCCTAATCTCTCTTATCTTATCTTTGTGGTCTTTCCCGAAATGTAAGTTGGCGGTAGTAAAATTGTACTGCAGTCAGCCTCAAATGCTGGTTCGCTAAATTTTCCTCTGTAGCGATTCACGAAAAGAACGCCTCCTTTCCTCTAGAGACTCCCACCCGAGTTCCTGAAACATTTCCGTAACACTCGCGCGGTGATCAAACCTAGCACGATAACGTCGGGCTTTCCTTCCTGTAAGAGCGTCGGCGTGCAGCAACCAGTAACAACGGCGGGCTCCCCCCAGCACTGGCTGCAGGCTGGACCGCGGTCGCCGAGACACGAACCGCGCAGAGCGGCCGTTAATCAGCTGCGGGCCGGCGCTTTATTGCACCTGTGGCGGCGGCCCCCACCACTCCCCCTCCCCCTCCCCTTTGTGATGTCACGCCTCCAGAGGGAGGAAGTGCGGCCGGTAATGGGCAGCCGATAACAGCCGGCGCTGCGCCCGGGGATCTACCCCGGGCCCGGGCGGTGGGGGGAGGGAGGGGGATGAAATGGGTGGCATATCCGCTAATGCGGCGTGACGGAGCCGGGGTTTACAACCGATGCTCCTGTTCGCCACACAGGCCGCAAACAAAAGCTGCTGCCACTGCGACAGGCGACGTCGGGCGTTGTGTGTGAATTACCTGTGACGCCTGAATGAAATACGTTTACCAACTTTGATTCCGCAAGAAACCGATGTGCACAGCGACTCTACATTAATTAAGGAAGGATAGAAGCTAGGTACGGCAGTTCGCGTTGAAATAACTGGTTTTCAGTTAGATCGGTATTTTCTTTTCTTTTTTTTTCCACTTTAAAGCCTCTCAACATAACCTGTTTCTGAAGTAACCGATTTTCGGTTATTTTATTGTTATTATTTCCGGTAATAAACGCAGAAATCGAACAAATACAGAAAAATTTTGTATCCGTTTCAAGAAACACAGAATCCAAATATTAAATGAAATAGGCAAATAAAAGGTAACTTAGTCTGGCCACTGTTCACTACTTTTCTCGAAATGTGAGAAGTGGCTGAATACTACAAAAAATCGCCAGAATTCTCCCATTGATTGTAATTTTTTAAAACTCTGGACAAAAAACATGTTGTAATCGGGGATCATACCGGTATTTGGGCGTTACGAATCGTCAGTGCAGAGTGAAAATTGAGTTTGAAAAATTGTTTTTATAGTATTAATTTGTCCGGTTTCAACGACTCCAAGGAGGAAAAGTTAGTTTCTGTTTCATTGCACACTATGAGTGAATAGTTTTCCTTTTTGTTTAAAAAAAAGGTTTATTTAAAAATGAAAATCTGAGCACTGCGCTATGGCTAAATGATGTTTCGCGTCTGTTGCTAGGTTATTAGTAAAAAGTAAAAATAAAAAGATTACAACCGAGACCAAACAATTTGCTCATCAGTGTGGGATCCGTACCAGATCGGGTTGACGGAGGAGATACAGAAGATCCAAAGAAGAGCGGCGCGTTTCGTCACAGGGTTATTTGGTAACCGTGATAGCGTTACGGAGATGTTAGCAAACTCAAGTGGCAGACTCTGCAAGAGAGGCGCTCTGCATCGCGGTGTAGCTTGCTCGCCAGGTTTCGAGAGGGTGCGTTTCTGGATGAGGTATCGAATATACTGCTTCCCCCTACTTATACCTCCCGTGGAGATCACGAATGTAAAATTAGAGAGATTCGAGCGCGCACGGAGGCTTTCAGACAGTCGTTCTTCCCGCGAACCATACGCGACTGATACAGAAAAGGGAGGTAATGACAGTGGCACGTAAAGTGCCCTCCGCCACACACCGTTGGGTGGCTTGCGGAGTATGAATGCAGATGTAGATACCAAAATGTATAGATCATTCAGAAGTAAAACACCGATATCCGTTGTAACAGGTCGGTTTTCCCCATCCCTAATAGGAACACAGTAATCAGTTGCAGTCCTACTGTTTTTTTTATTATTATTATTATACTTGCATGTTCAGATTTCAGCTATAAACAGCCTTCTACAGTGCATTTCAGTGAGCTGCCTTCCAACAAACTCAGCAGCAGAAGATGCCACCATATGATTTTACTGCTGTATAGGCAGAAGCAAACAGCAGATGTTGTTTACAGCAAATGCAGCAGCCTCAGTTCGCATGATTGAGTACAAATAACGCCCTCGTCATCGCCAATGGCCTTGCCGCAGCAGTTACAGCAGTTCCCGTCAGATGACAGAAGTTAGGCAGCTTCGTGCCTGGCTAGCTCCTGGGTGAGTCATCGTCAGGGTCTGCCGAGTAAACCTACCGCAGGCAAGCCGGGTGCACTCAGCCCTTGTGAGGTCAGTTGAGGAGCTACCTGACTGAGATGTAGCGGCAGCGGTCACGAAAACTGACGACGGCTCTGACAGCCATTAAAATTGCTACACCACGAAGATGACGTGCTACAGACGCGAAATTTAACCGACAGGAAGAAGATGCTGTGATATGCAAATGATTAGCTTTTCAGAGCTTTCACACAAGGTTGGCGTCGTCGAACAGTTCGTGCTGTTCCCATTGCTACAAGGTTCGTGGCTCACCGATCCTCGACATGAAAGTTGAGGTTTGACTTAATCTTCCACCAAGTCACGACTGTTCACATTGTGTCGTTTGGAGTTCGTTTTCGGTTGTTGGGATATTCCCGCGAGTATAACGTGTGTTTTGAAGCTGGCAAATTTTAGCCACCCTCCGGTGGAGTTTCACTGTATTTGGTTATTTGAATTGAAGTGCACCAGCGGAATCTTCTGCCTTGTGGCCGTTAACGTTCCGGTTACCCGTCCCGGCAGCTGACGTAAATTTCAGGCAGTGTAGTTTCCTCAACGTATTGTTGCTGTCCAGCACGGTGTGTAGCTTGAAAGCTCCGTATGTGATTGGTTGTGGGCGCCAATATCTTCTACGTTGTTCCATTGAACTCTCTGTTGTGCCCGGATCCGGTGAAGTGGAAGTCATCTTGTCGGTGGGTCCGCTGACTGTCGGTCGGTTGGGTTGTCGTCGGATGGAAAATGGTTGGCCCGACTGCCTGCCTCACCTAAGCGAGCGTTAGTGTTTGAATTCCAGGCCGACCCTCGGAAACTTCTGACTGCCCTCGGGTGTACTGACTTTTGTTGTTTGTTCTTGTTGTTTGTACTTGTATGGCTTCTAGCCGATTTTTAGATTAAGGTTGTTTTGCCCGCAAGGCATCAGATGTTTTGGGCCTTCAGCCTAATTTAAGAACTAAAAATATGTAAAGCCTTTGGCATTTTTACAATTAATGTTATTGAGTCTTAAGTGTTGGGCCTTCAGCCGATTTTGACTTTAAGTTGTTTACTGTTAAAGTATCACATTCTTTGGGCCTTCATCCTAATTAAGGAATTGTTTTAAGATAACGCTTTGCCTTTTCAATTTCTGATTTTGGTTGGGCTTTAAGGTATTGGCTTTCAGCCGTTTTTAAATTAAAGTGGTCTGAGCCCTTAAGGCTTGAGATTGTATGGCGCATCCAGCTGCTAATTAAGTTCCAAAACTAAAGCTGTTTTTTTCTTAATTTTTCTTGGCTCTTGTAATGTTTGATCGAATAACAGATTGTATGTTCTAGTGTAACTCACAGCCGCTTATTTTGGCCCCTTTCCACAAATTAAACTACCTGCCCTGTCCTGCGGGTTTAGCAGGGCGTCTCAACTGCATTCTCTACTGGTCGCAGGTGATGCTCCAAAAACGACCAGCTTTGTGAAAGAAGCGGCGACACTTTCAGCGCAACCCACCCACCATTTTGCACGACAATGCGCGGGCGCATACAGCGCAAGCTGTGGCTGCTCTGTTCGGTCGATGGGACTGGGAAGCACTGTACCATCCACCATACTTCCCGGATTTAAGCCCTTGTGACTTTGATTTGATTCCGGAGATGGAGGAACCACTTCGCGGCATTCTCTGCAGAACTGTTCCAGAGATTGGACACTCAGTAGACCGCTCCATTCGCACCATCAACAGAACAGGTTCAAAATGGCTCTGAGCACTATGGGACTTAACTTTGGAGGTAATCAGTCCCTAGAACTTAGAACTACTTAAACCTAGCTAACCTAAGGACAACACACACACCCATGCCCGAGGCAGGATTCGACCCTGCGACCGTAGCGGTCGCGCGGTTCCAGACAACAGATCAGGCTCTGCTAACGGTATACAACGCCTTCCACATCGCTGGCAACGGGTTCTACACAACGCTGGTGACTACTTTGAAGGGACAGTAGCAGGTTGTGAATAAATAGTTGCCACTATTTAAGTTCCAACCTACGTTCTTTCATAAGTTTATCATCTTCGTTGGGTGGTGGTAGTAATGATCACATATTGTAATAGATTTGTTCTTGAATGGAAAGTCATAATCGGTTTCATCTCCGTTACTGCTGATGGAAGCGACACCTAAAGAAGTTTTTTAAAAGCAGGCGTTGTATGCTTTCATATTTTGAATAAAATGGTTTAATTCTGGAGTTTTCCCGGTCAGGTATTGTACAAATTCTTGTCTAAGTGCTTCCACTGGCAGTTACCGAATTTTTCCTTTCACGCAACAGAATCCTTGTTTTTCTACTGAATTTTTTCGCTTTACAATATTGGCAGGTGTTATCCAATTCTCCCTTGTCGACGCGTTTCTGTTGTTACAATCTTTCGTCGCCTCGTAGTGGAATGCTTCATTTGTTAGGACTGCTTACTTGTCCCCATTCGCGCTTTTCGTAGGATAATATTTTCATGGTTGGCTTGAGTTCTCATTATTTCATTATGTGTCGTAAATCTTGATCCTTCAATCCGTTCATTTAATTTTTCTTCAGTTTCTCTTCTTGCCGCGATGCTCACTGTCGTTCGTTGCGAACTTAAACTACTTCTCTCTCTTCGCCTGTTTCGTTCTTCTGCAGTTCTTTTTGTTTTCGCCGTTTTGCTGCAGAATCGACAAGATCTATTCCTCTTTTACGTTTGGGCGTTGTCTGAAAACTAAACTTTTTTCTAACAAATACACTAATGAAACTTTACACACCTTTCACACTTTATTTTCACTTTATATCCAGTCACTGTATCTTGTTTTTATTCACTGACTGCACTACTTTTTCGGTTCCTCCCTTCGTCACTCATAATAACGAACCCACGACGGGACCTGCATTATATACCTCTAGCAATGGGTAGCCCCATTAGTGGCGAATATCAGAAAATACTAAAAAGGCTTCGAATGGTCCACAATGTTCCAGAACATTCCACGACATTCGAAAGTGTTCTGGAATGTTCCACACACTGATCCGGTTTTTTCCCGAACATTCTGCAATCTTCCCAAATGTCCCACACTATTCTCGAACATTCCAGAACATCCCGGATCATCGTGGAGCAATCCGGAACATTTTGGAATGTTGTGTAATACTCTCGAATGTTCTGGAATGTTCTCGAATACCCTCAGTGTTCTGGAACGTTCTAGAAATTTCTAGAGGGCGAAACTTCCCAGCCCTTATATCTTTAAAAGCACATCCTTCAGGTGAAATGATTTGCAGCGGCTACTGAGGGAAGAGGACTTTCCACAGAAATCAGTTCAAAATGGTTCAAATGGATCTGAGCACTATGGGACTTAACATCTGAAGTCATCAGTCCCCTCTAGAAATTTCTAGAACATTCCAGGACACTGAGGGTATCCGAGAACATACCCTCAACAACAGCTTGTATGGTTTTACATGCAGATGTTTACGCAGAATGCAGAATGCAGATGTTCGAAGATGTCGATTTCTTCGGGCACCTGACGAATTATTCCCGCTGTTGATGGCCCAGACCGGCCTATTGTCTTCGAACAACACAAGCAACCAGTTTCCGCCGCTGAACCGTCTTTATTGACTTACATTTAGTGAACGCAAATCACGGATGTCGCACCATTATACATCTCCTAAGACGCGGACCGAGGGAAAGGCTTACTCTGCTAAACGGTTTTCTGTTACTTTCCGGCCATTGAGTGCTTTATGCACCTTTGGTGGGGGCCTAGTTCATCGCCCCATCGGTACAGCCCTGCTCCGACCCGCTGTACATATACACAGAGACAGACGGGCGCGGTAACCGCTGCGCAAAAGCAGACGCGTTTCTGCCATTGTGTGCATGACGTCAGAGAGGAACACCTCTCGAAATTGTTCTTGTGTTGCGGGCTGTGTGGTTTCGTGTGTGTTGTCGTTCTCGCATAGTTGTTGTTTTTGTGTAGTGGGTTACTTGCATGTGGAAGTGTTTTCAGTGTGTGCAAGCAACGCAAGGTTCGGCTGTTGGCTGTAACTCTCACAGTCGCAACACTAAAGGGACGGAGGTAGTGCCTCATACTTTCCATTGCGGTGCAAGTCTGCAAAGAATATGGCTACCGAAATACCGTAGAAAATAGGCTGCGAATGTTGCAAATGCTAGACTGAGCTCTCATCATTTCAATGAAAGCAAATACGTTAGAGATTTGCGTTCTGAACTCCTTAATTTACGTAACGAGTCCTTAAGAAAGATGCATTTCCGTTGTGGAATTTGCCTTGTAGTATTAGCACTAGTGCTGGCACATCACGTATAGCAGAAGAACAGAAGGAACGTTTCAACAAATGTGAAATCCATAAAAGAAGCTTTGGGACTTCGCAAAAGCTTTCATTACAGAAGAAGAGCACCGATAATTGTACATTTACAGGTGAAATTATTTCTAATTATTCAGAAAAAGCCAGTTTACAGAATTACGTAGCGGTATCGCACAGGAGAAATGCCCGGATGAAAAACATTTGCACAAAAACCAAGCCCTTATGAAAGATGTTCCAAGTCAGTTGTTGTCAACGAAACGACATCTTAACAATAAAGAAAGTAATAAAAAATGCACTTGAATTTCGTAAAATTAACCGAATACTGGGGAAAATATTTTCACCCACTCAAATCAGAACTTTGTTACAGGGGTCGAAGAGGGCGATATTTTGCAAGTCGATTTGTTTGTGGATCGTTGCACAGAATAATACTACAATTTTTTCAGAAAAAAATGGTTATCTTGTATCTGCAATGTGAACCTTGCGTTCTATGATAAACCGCACTTTCAGTTGCCACTAGATGTTTTGAAGGATCTTCTGGTTAGATTAACTAATTCAAATGCTTACTACAAATAAGGCACTTGTGTAATTTCTTGAGTGAGAACAATAGTGTCCGTCTGTGATGAGTACAAAATGAAAATGAGTGCTATAAAGTTTTTGTTTGCTAGATGAAACTTTTCTCAGAGCCAATTCAGATAACTGCAAGCTCATCTGGGGAACATTTACTTTGAGAGAAAACTGCAATATACCGGGTGATAAAAAGGCAGTCTAAATTGGAAAACTGAATAAATCACGAAATAATGTTGATAGAGAGGTACAACTTGACACACATGCTTGGAATGACATGGGGTTTTATAAGAACCAAAAAAATACAAAAGTTCAAAAAATGTCCGACAGATGCCGCTTCATCTGATCAGAATAGCAATAATTAGCATAACAAAGTAAGACAAAGCAAAGACGATGTTCTTTACAGGAAATGCTCAATATGTCCGCCATCATTCCTCAACAAAAGCTGTAGTCGAGGAATAATGTTGTGAACAGCACTGTAAAGCATGTCCGGAGTTATGGTGAGTGTAATGACACATTCCGACGCAGAGACATACAATACCTTAAAGGCTGCGCCAAATTAAATTGAGAGGCATGTAGATTACAGTCTTTGTAATGTTCACGTTGGATTCTCTTTTGTTTCATACTCCAAAAAGGAGCTAAGGGTCACTTTCGATTGTTGCCTCGTGGAGGATGGACGTAATTTTTGTGTGTGTGCGGAAAGGTAGCCATATTGTTAGTAATTATGGTTTGTGCCACGAGCAGAGCAAGTCTTATTGTCTTGTGAATAAATAATAGTGAGAAGTATCGAAGTGTTACGAAAATTATTTAAAGTGACGTAGCATTGTATTTCCTTGGTTTCCACCGTCTTCGTGAAGTGAACCGATGCCCACTTAGGAAGATACACACGGTCAACAAAGAGAAGAACACCGATGGCGACTAATTAATTAATATTGTGGCAGAAGGACTAATTCTACGTCTAAGGTGAGAACTCTGATTAGATCAACAGTGACGTAGAATTCAAAAATGTAATTAATCGGAATGGTAAATTATATTACAGGCAAATTTCACACAGCACTGAATTTGTCCGCATTCAATACGGTCAATACAGTCCGTTAAAAAGCCTTTCAAAAAATTCTGAAGTCACAATTCCATGTCCATAATTTTTCCTCTTTTCAAAAAACTAATAAATTTAATTTTTTTATTTATTTCGCTACACTGGTGACCGCTGACAGGGACAGTGCTGGTGGAACAAAGAGTAAGTACTTGATTGTTGTACTACAATTGTACTTGTACTAATTACTGTTTCTCTGTTACATGACGCACATGGAAAATGATGAATAAGGTGAAACAATATTAACTGTATAAACGGATGGCCCAATAACCAGAAGGAACAAGGACAAGGATTTACAAAACTAACGTAATCGTGAGTGACGCAGCTTATCCGAAATTAAGGTAGGAAAGCGCAAACGCATGCAGCGGCTGCACCTTGGCTTAGCTCCACTTAAAGTAGAACCTTTTGCTTTCCATATTAAAATTCTGGTAGTGTTTGTGGCAACACACAATTACACATTGACAATTACTTTTTATGTTCAACAATCGCGGAATTAGAAGACGTAGTGCGCCATCGTGTAAATTTCCGACGCGCGACTAATAACAATCGCGAGATATTTTTATTAATTGCGAGAGAATTTAACGATTTAGATTAACAGTAAAGTACAGATAAAAATAAAATCTTCACAATGGAATCGGAGAATTTTAATTTGACAAATGTTCATAGACACGTCACCGATTCTGACAATAGTGACGTAAATGATGACACAATTAGTTTTTCAGCACAACATAATGTAGAAGTAAATACAATTCAATTGCACTCCACAGGGATTAACAATAACGAACCACTTGCAAATGAAACCTTCTACACAGTCGATGAAGCATCGATTACCAGATCAGATGAAAATATTTCGCGTGAAATCAGTGAACCTAGCCCGGTTTCGATTCAGTCAGACCGTGGTAGAGAAGCAATGGTTACAAATAATGGCATAAATGCAAACACACAAGCTTCGTCAGTTACGCTTGAGGCATTATACAGTCTGATGTCAAACGTGAGAGAGCAATTATATGATTTAAAGATCAGTCACAACACAACGAACACAAAACTGGCGAATCTAGAAATCAGCCACAACATGACAAACACAAAATTGCCAAACATGGAAATTGGGTTCCAACAGCAGTTTTCAAGTGTAAACATGCAATTTGAAAATATGCAGAAACGTTTGATCAACGCTTAAATAAACTCACCAATGAAATCGATCAAAAGATCAAAGACAAAGTCATCAAAAGAGTCAATAATGTATACAATGTATTGGCAAATGATTTAGAAAATAAATTGTCAGATCTTACAAAGAAACAGGAACAGGAACTGTCAGAAATCATAGAAACACACAATCAAACACAAACGGTACAAAAAGATATACATGAAAACGTACAGGTTACTCAATTAAATTTAACCAGAGTGCAGTCCACATGTAAAGAAATACCTGACCAAGTTAATAAAGTTAACGAAGAAGTCTGTCTTCTGAAACAGGAGACTCGACGTATCAACGCGGACATTATCAAAATAAATGAAACTTTAGAAACCGGTAATGTAAATGAATCAATAACTGACCGGGAAGCAAAACTTTTTGAAAAATTAGGTAATGAAATCAAAGTAGCCGAAGACAGAATACGCAAGGAAGTTGCTGGTAGACTGAATGTTTCAAATGACCTGCCAACGTCAAGCAACAGGCAGCCTGACACTTATTCGCCCGTGCCAGATTACGATGTCAAAACGCAGAACATCACGCGCCCAGTCCGACGTATGTGCACGCACCGGCGCAGGCAAACATTGGTTACTCTCCAAACGCGGTGCTGCAACAGGCAGTAGGCGTGTCGCCTTGCATCTCGACGATTCTAGCCGATGAGAGCCTTTTGAAACATAGACAGTTTCCAGTTTTCTCCACAGAATCCAGAAAAACTCACCCAGTCGTATTCGTAAGAGCATTTAAAAATGTCTTACCAAGAAACTGGACTGAGTCACAGAACATTAGATATGTAGTAGGCTTCACACAAGGCGACGCACTTTTGTGGGCCACAGACATGGCTGAACAGTGCGTCACCTACGAACAATTTGAGCGGACTTTCTTGGAGAAATATTGGTCTACTGGGGCCCAAGAAAGACTGCGACGTGAGGTATTCAGCCCACAACCGTTCAACTTAAAAAATGGCGGGTTGAGAAAGTATTTCGAAAAGTATTTGAATAAGACGCGCTACTGGAACAATCAAATATCGCACGTATATTTTCTCAAAATTCTGAAAAACAGACTACCTTCGAACTTACGCGAAAAATTGGTAACCCTACCGGAGAACGACCTTGAATACATTTTTCCGCGCTTGACTCAATTGATCTAATATATGAAGAAGAGCCGAGCACAAGTAATCGGAATGAACACTCCGTAACCAATAAAAACAACGGTAACGGGAATCATTTTAATGGCAGTGGACAAAACCAACACAGTTGGCATCCGTATGCGACAAGGCCCAATAATGGAAACTGGAATTACGGAAATCGGAGGAATTCGGCGCCACAGAGACGTGAAGACCGAAGATATAATACAGATTACTGCCCACGCTGGTATGGAAATCACGTGAATGATTGGTCAGGTCCGCGTTATGAAAGGCGGCACACAAATGAAAATTACAATAGTTACGGTAATAGGAATAACCGACCAAGGAGAAACAGCGACGACCGGCCGCAAGAAAATGTTGCACGCAGCGGTACTAATTGGCGACAGAATAACCACTCAGTACACTTCGTAGAGGTAACGGACAGTAATGAGGCAACGCCGTTGTCTCCCCCGGTAAACAACAATCGGTCGCAATGAGCCCCCACCGGCCGACCGATTTGACAACAGGGGGCACAAACAAGCACACATTACATCTTAAACAATTATTTTTAAGATATGATCAGGATGCTACCGTAGAAGAAGATCTATGTGAAGAAGAGATGAAAGCACTGAACAAGGTAAGTGACCTCTTGCAGGCTGTAATAACAGCCAAGATAGGAACTATAATTACCAGCGTAATTTTAGATACAGGCGCATCTACGAATATTATTTCTAACAGTTTATTTAAAGAATTTTCGAAAGCATTGCAAGTACCAGTGTTGCCAACGGAATATTGTAAAATCTTGACAGCTGTAGGTAACAAGTCAAAAAGTATTAAGTGGCAGTTGTTGTACGATGGCCCTTTCATTATAATAGACAAACCTCACGTAGGATGTTATCTGTTAGGTAACACACGAACGGGCAAGGTGGAAGAGTTATACCCCCACAAGGATATCAAGGAATTTTTTCATTAAAGGTTATATGTTGTTTTAGCAAACTTGAAATTATACAACCTTGAATCACATAGTAAAATTGCTGTCATTAACCTAAGAACCTTGCGAACACGAACAAAAAAGGACAGTCAGTTAGTGAAAAACACGCATTAAACTAGAAAACATAACTGAAGTTTCAATTAAACATCGAAACTAGTAACCAACTGGGGGCATATGCCAGCTTAAAAACGCATAGTTAAGCACACCTAATAAAATATGTGTTACTGTGACTCTTAACACTATAAAATAAACCATGCGGTACTTTTGCAGCGTAACTCAGTTATTTAAGAGAGAGGAACAATGACAAATTAGCGCGAAGGTCAGAGTTTGTTCGCTTGAGACAAGCAACAAACCACGCGTGAAAGTTGCAATACGACGCTCAGCTGACGAACACGCGATAGCGGCATGGCAAGGACGACGGCATTGGCCGCGCTGAAGGCAGCGAGCCGGGGAGAAATCTTCCCCCTTCCCTGTCCGGTCAGCTGAGTGTATACAAAACGTGAAGGCGCATGCGCGGTCAAGTCCAGACGACACGTGACTCATATTACACGATGGCTGCTATCACGAATAATGTTCACCAACAATGCAGAGTTTTCTCCGCGCTTGCAGCCCAGTCATGGTACATAAGCGCGCATGCGCGGAACGTTTAATAGTTTTGAAACCTCGCTTACTATGAGACACAGTGACGAAAGTAGTTCAGAAACAAGAAAGAAAAGGGTACACAAGTCTTGTAAATAGTAGCTTAGAAGATTTAATTATAAGCTGGTACTACGTATTATTAAGTGAACATAAAAGTACATCCTGGTCATGGACGGTATTGTCATATTACATTATATTGAGTACAATCTTAGCTTGTACGGAAGGAGAAAGAAAATAGCACAATAGAAAGTAAATAAATAATGCAGATATATAACCGAAAGAAAGGCTATGTACACGAGAACAACACAGAATTACATATAGGGAAAAAGCAGCAAAGAGGAAAGCAAAGAGAGAACGCATACTTTTACGTTACACGTAACTAGCGATTTTCAGAATGTGTGTATCATCTTCAATTAAAGTGCGCTAATATGCGTCTTGTGTTATCATGGGAGAAAAATACAGGCATTTTAATGCATCGGTTGTCATGAAAATCTATGTACACGAATAATCCGACTTTCATAGCTTCAGTGCAGTATAAAATTCTGTATGACGTTTTTGTTCATAATTCATTTTATAGACGATTCCTTTGGTTACAGGTCGTCGATCACACTACTTACCTGTTTCTCGTATAGCGGCAATATCATTTTCATTCTTTGTGACTGTAAATCGTTATATGTATGAAAGATATAATTTTGACATGATTTATCATCTCATATTTCAAGTGTGTAAAGTAATTCATACCTTCCTTCTGCATGCACGAGTGAAGCATCGCTAGTGTTGCACTGTGTATCAGGTTTTTCATATTTTCTCGTAAACTCGTAGAGTCTTGTCTAGAGTTGTTTCTTGACGTTAGGTATACATGTTTATACGAGGTTGTCTTAGAGTTTCATTTTCCTTATACACTTCTATGCCGTTTAGGTTCCGTAATTGTACAGAGCTTCTTTCGCTTTCCACACATTCACACACACGTTTATACACACAAAAAATATCTATCACTATAATATACACTTTGCTGGTGGGGCCCCTTTTCGGTACCCTGCATCATTCCCTCAATATTCCAAAATAATTCAGGGCGTGCTGATCATCGTCCCCTCATACTAATAATACTTACAACTAAATATTTCTTCTTACATACATAACTGCCTTACAGTCCATTAATGCGCAATCATTCCATATTTTCCTCCTTTACAATTTAGCTTTCGTACGTGTACCCTCGCGTATAGCTTAGATATTCTACAAAGTTGTTTGCTGATGCTTTAGGTGTTTCCTAACGTTAATGTGTTTCTCCCTCTAAAAAGCCTAGGTATTTTATTTTGAGAGCGATTCAGTTCATTACTTACGCTGCATAGATCTATTTATTATTTTCCTATTTTAAAGCTTGTGTCATTCTTTTCCTTAGTCACAAAAATTTACGCGGCTATTATGAAACACTGTACATAGTAATAGTAGTTACACGCTGAACTTCAAAATTTTATGTTTATATGTCCATGTTAATGTAGGAACTTTTATTAGGGTTAATGATTTACAAGCACACCAAAATGTGCTTACTCCCAAAACACTGTACATATTAGGGTTATGCTGCATATAAATGATTATTTCGTGCATTTTCAGATTTTATACGCAAAAACCGTAGCATACACGTAGTCGTTGCCACTACCCTAAGTAGAAGGTAGAAAATTCCCTTCCCAAGCTGCAGTGGAGCGGCTACAGGTGTGTTCTCTGCATGCTGATGCATGTCGTTGCGTATGAAGAATACGTAACGTACGGTAAAGCTTAACTTACACTCGAGTTCAAGAAGGAAAACAAAGGACTTGTTCCTTCTAACAGATTAATGGAAAAAGGTGTGTGTGTCAGTAAAATCCAAGACGAAGAAGCCACTATCAGTGGTCAAAAATTTAGTTTTAGTCGATAGTTTTTTCCTGTAATTAATGTGACCAATGTATTGTATGTGTTATATGTTATTCCATTGTATGTGATGTATTTTGTATTTCATGCCAAGTCCCATGACTGACAAACTTGTGAATACTTATGTACATTGACCAGAAGTATTGAGAGGAATTAATCTAGGTACAATAGGTAAAATGGGTTAATGCAAAGAAAAAAGTGCTGTGAAAAAGAAAGTTTCGATCGCAATACTCCCAGTTAAAGTGGTGTGTGTGTAGAAATTAAAATTGTGCAAAGTAGTGCTACGTCGCAAGTGTCAGCGAGCCTAAACAAGTGACATCGAAAATTGAAGCTTGTATCGTCAAACGACCCATGGCGTCACAATAGGAAAGGACAACACCAAACAAGTTTGACATGGTACTCTTCTTACCTGGAGCTGCATCGACGGGATGGTCCTCCGCCTCGCACATAGTGTGGTGTGTTCTTCGGGGTAAATATTCCAATGTACCTCGTCGTATCCAGTCTAAGTACTGGAAGGAACTACAAAAAGCACACGCATACTGAGGTTCGGAAGTCTCGACGGTACCCGCACGTCGGTCTATATTCAGTGCACTGGCCCGCGTATTCAACATCGTCGCCCGCTAACGGACGACCAAACAATCAGGCGCGCGTATTACCCGCCCATATTCAACACTGGGGCTAGCGAACAAAGCTCATCGCCCCAGAATAAATACAGAAAGCAATACAAGGACTTAATTTTCACCTCTGATGAGGAAGGAAACATTTGTAAATAACGTTGCATTCATTGTATATTTTATTGTACAAACTTTACTACATGATGTCGTTTTCTCAGTATTAACCAGATCTTTGTATATTACGAGTAAGGTTTGTATATATTAGCATAAGTATACCAAAAAACTGACACACACTCAGTAATACCAAAGAATTCACAGTGCCATGAAAAATGAGACAATAAGAATGAAATTTGTAAATAAAAGACCCCCAAACCTACAAATTGCACGGTCGACTACTGTATCCTGTCAACCAAATAAAATTTTCTAGTGACAGTATACAGTTGGGGGGCAGTTGTAATGACACATTCCAACGCAGAGGCATACAATACCTTAAAGGCTGCGCCAAAGATTAAATTGAGAAGCATGTAGACTATAGTCTTTGTAATGTTCACATCCTCCCCCCATGAACCATGGACCTTGCCGTTGGTGGGGAGGCTTGCGTGCCTCAGCGATACAGATAGCCGTACCGTAGGTGCAACCACAACGGAGGGGTATCTGTTGAGAGGCCAGACAAACGTGTGGTTCCTGAAGAGGGGCAGCAGCCTTTTCAGTAGTTACAATGGCAACAGTCTGGATGCTTGACTGATCTGGCCTTGTAACAATAACCAAAACGGCCTTGCTGTGCTGGTACTGCGAACGGCTGAAAGCAAGGGGAATCTACGGCCATAATTTTTCCCGAGGACATGCAGCTTTACTGTATGATTAAATGATGATGGCGTCCTCTTGGGTAAAATATTCCGGAGGTAAAAATAGTCCCCCATTCGGATCTCCAGGCGGGGACTACTCAGGAGGATGTCGTTATCAGGAGAAAGAAAACTGGCGTTCTACGGATCGGAGCGTGGAATGTCAGAGCCCTTAATCGGGCAGGTAGGTTAGAAAATTTAAAAAGGAAAATGGATAGATTAAAATTAGTGAAGTTCGGTGGCAGGAGGAACAAGACTTCAGGTCAGGTGACTACAGGGTTATAAACACAAAATCAAATAGGGGTAATGCAGGAGTAGGTTTAATAATGAATAGGAAAATAGGAATGCGGGTAAGCTACTACAAACAGCATAGCGAACGCATTATTGTGGCCAAGATAGATACGAAGCCCACACCTACTACAGTAGTACAAGTTTATATGCCAACTAGCTCTGCAGATGAAGAAATTGAAGAAATGTATGATGAAACAAAAGAAATTATTCAGATAGTAAAGGGTGATGAAAATTTAATAGTCATGGGTGACTGGAATTCGGCAGTAGGAAAAGGGAGAGAAGGAAACGTAGTAGGTGAATATGGATTGGTGCTAAGAAATGAAAGAGGAACCCGCCTGGTAGAATTTTCCACAGAGCATAACTTAATCATAGCTAATACTTGGTTTAAGAATCATGAAAGAAGGTTGTATACATGGAAGAACCCTGGAGATACTAAAAGGTGTCAGATAGATTACATAATGGTAAGACAGAGATTTAGGAACCAGGTTTGAAATTGTAAGACATTTCTAGGGGCAGTTGTGGACTGACCACAATCTATTGGTTATGACCTGTAGATTAAAATTGAAGAAACTGCAAAAAGGAGGGAACTTAAGGAGATATGACCTGGGTGAACTGAAAGAACCAGAGGTTGTACAGAGTTTCAGGGAGAGCGTAATGGAACAATTGACAGGAATGGGGGAAACAAATACAGTAGAAGAAGAATTGGTAGCTTTGAGGGATGAAGTAGTGAAGGCAGCAGATAATCAAGTACGTAAAAAGACGAGGGTTAGTAGAAATCCTTGGGTAACAGAAGAAATATTGAATTTAATTGACGAAAGGAGAAAATATAAAAATGCAGTAAATGAAGCAGGCAAAAAGGAATACAGACGTCTCAAAAATGAGATCGACAGGAACTGCAAAATGGCTAAGCAGGGATGGCTAGAGGACAAAATAATGTATACAAGGGCGATGTACTTGAGGACAATATTATGGAAATGGAAGAGGATGTGGATGAAGGTGAAATGAGTGTGAAGAGTTTCACAGAGCACTGAAAGACCGGAGTCGAAACAAGGCCCCCGGAGTAGACAACATTCCATTGGAACTACTGAAGGCCTTGGGAGAGCCAGTCCTGACAAAACTCTACCATCTGGTGAACAAGATGTATGAAACAGGCGAAATAGTCGCAGACTTCAAGAAGAATATAATAATTCCAATCCCAAAGATAGCAGGTGCTGACAGATGTGAAAATTACCGAACAATAAGTTTACTAAGCCACAGCTGCATAATACTAACACGAATTCTTTACAGATAAATGGAAAAATCTTGTAGAAGCCGACCTCGGGGAAGATTGGTTTGGATTCCGTAGAAATACTGCAACACGTGAGGCAATACTGATCTTTCGACTTTTCTTAGAAGAAAGATTAAGGAAAGGCAAACCTACGTTTCTAGCATTCTTAGACTTAGAGAAAGCTTTTGACAATGTTGACTGGAATTATCTCTTTCAAATTCTGAAGGCGGCAGGGGTAAAATACAGGGAGCGAAAGGCTATGTACAGTTTGTACAGAAACCAGGTGGCAGTTATAAGAGTCGAGGGACATGAAAGGGAAGCAGTGGTTGGGAAGGGAGTGAGACAGGGTTGTAGTCTCTCCTCGATGTTATTCAATCTGTATATTGAGCAAGCAGTAAAGGAAACAAAAGACAAATTTGGAGTAGGTATTAAAATCCATGGAGAAGAAATAAAAACTTTGAGGTTCGCCGATGACATCGTAATTCTGTCAGAGACAGCAAGGGACTTGGAAGAGCAGTTGAACGGAATGGATAGTGTCTTGAAAGGAGGATATAAGATGAACATCAACAAAAGCAAAACGAGGATAATGGAATGTAGTCGAATTAAGTCGGGTGCTGCTGATGGAATTAGATTAGGAAATGAGACACTTAAAGTAGTAAAGGAGTTTTGCTATTTGGTGAGCAAATTAACTGATGATGGTCGAAGTAGAGAGGATATAAAATGTAGACTGGCAATGGGAAGGAAAGCGTTTCTGAAGAACAGAAATTTGTTAACATCGAGTATAGATTTAAGTGTCAGGAATTCAATTCTGAAAGTATTTGTATGGAGTGTAGCCATGTATGGAAGTGAAACATGGAGGATAAATAATTTGGACAAGAAGAGAATAGAAGCTTTCGAAATGTGGTGCTACAGAGGAATGGTGAAGATTAGATGGGTAGATCATATAACTAATGAGGAAGTATTGAATAGGATTGGGGAGAAGTTTGTGGCACAACTTGACCAGAAGAAGGGATCGGTTGGTAGGACATGTTCTGAGGCATCAAGGGATCACCAATTTAGTATTGGAGGGCAGTGTGGAGGGTAAAAATCGTAGAGGGAGACCAAGAGATGAATACACTAAGCAGATTCAGAAGGATGTAGGTTGCACTAGGTACTGGGAGATGACGAAGCTTGCACAGAATAGAGTAGCATGGAGAGCTGCATCAAACCAGTGTCAGGACTGAAGACCACAACAACAACAACAACCATGTTCACGTTGGATTCTCTTTTGTTTCATACTCCAAAAAGCAGCTAAGGGACAGTTTCGATTGTTGCCTCGTGGAGGATGGACGTAATTTTTGGTGTGGGCGGAAAGGTAGCCATATTGTTAGTAATTATGGTTTGTGTGACGAGCAGAGCAAGTCTTATTGTCTCGTGAATAAATAATAGTGAGAAGTATCGAAGTATTACGAAAATTAATTTAAGTGACGTAGCATTGTATTTCCTTGGTTTCCACTGTCTTCGTGAAGTGAACCGATGCCGACTTAGGAAGATACACACGGTCAACAAAGAGAAGAACACGGATGGCGACTAATGAATCAATATTGTGGCAGAAGGACTGATTCTATGTCTAACGTGAGAACTCGGATTAAATCAACAGTGACGTAGAATTCAAAAATGTAGTTAATCGGAATGGTAAATTATATTACAGGCAAATTTTACACAGCAGTGAATTTTTCCGCATTCAATACGGCCAATACAGTCCGTTAAAAATCCTTTCAAAAAATTCTGAAGTCACAATTCCATGTCCATAGTTTTTCCTCTTTTCAAAAAACCAATAAATTTAATTTTTTTATTTATTGCGGCACATGAGGCATTGGCGCAGGATGTTGTCTTTCAGCCTCCCTAGAGATGTCGGTCGATCACGATACACTTGCGACTTCAGGTAACCCCAAAGGCAATAATCGCACGGACTGAGGTCTGGGGACCTGGGAGGCCAAGCATGACGAAAGTGGCGGCTGAGCACACGATCATAACCAAACGCCGCGCGTAATAGATCTTCACGCGTCTAGCAATATGGGGTGGAGCGCCAACCTGCATAAACATCGTACGTTCCAGCAGGTGTTTATCAGCCAGGCTGGGGATGATGCGATTCTGTAACATATCGGCGTACCTCTCACCCATCACAGTAGCAGTTACAAAACCAGAATCACGCATCTCCTCGAAGAAAAAAGGCCCGATAACGGTAGATGTGGTAAATCCAACCCATACCTTGACTTTCTCGTCGCGCAATGGAGTTTCCACGACAGTTATAGGATTTTCGGTAGCCCAAATTCTGCAGTTTTGGGCGCTGACAGATCCTCGGAGCGTGAAATGAGCTTCGTCGGTCCAAAACACGTTACTCAACCAATCGTCATCTTCCGCCATCTTTTAAACGCCCACACCGCAAATACCGTCCGCTTCACTAAATCGCCAGGTAACAGTTCATGATGCCGATGGATTTTGTACGAATAGAATCTGAGGTTACGCCTAAGTGCCAACCAAACAGTGTATGAAATTCCGGTGTGACGTGCGACTGCACGAGCGCTGACTTCCCCTGCATAGACCAACCCGCTGCTGTGTCCATTTCTTCCTGAACTGTCTCAGCAGCATTACGCATTGTGTTCGGTCGGCCATTACGGGGTCTAAGGTCTAAACAACCAGTGGCTTCGAACGTCGAAATCAGTCTCGCCATAGCTGCATTTGTCGACGGACCTTTACCCGTTCGATTCCCCTTCATATGGCGATAGGATCGTAACGCTGAACTAGCACATTCCCCATTCTGATAATACAGCTTCACTAAAAGCACCTTCTCAGGTAACGTCAACATGTTGCGACTGCTGGCGGATCTGATTCTCTCTCTCTTTTTTTCTTTATTGTGATTTCATTCCCCTGCCCCATATGGAGACGTTCATGGGGGACAGTTAAAAAAGTCGCCAGAAAGTTAAAAAACGTAGTCGGCGATTCTTAAAACACATAGAAGACAGTGAATGGACATCCACAGGTTAAAAGTCGGCCACAGTATTAAAGACACTCCAGAACAACACACTTAAAACCCACTTGTAGCACACACGATGAAGAATAAAACTGCCAGGTGGGACCTGCTGAGGGAAAGATCAGAGAGGATGGAAAAGGAGGGGAGAGCAAGGGGCAGCAGGGTAAGCGGCGGGATGAAGAGAGTAGGGGCGTCAGCGGGTACACAAAGAGGCAGGAGACACGTGGGGTGGGAGATGAAGAGGGAAGACAGGGCAGGAGGGAGTGCAGAGACACTGAAGGAAGCACAAGAGAGGGAGAGTGGGTAGGAGGGGGTTAGAGTTGGTAGGAAGGGTAGATGTCAGGTCGAAGCTCATCATCTGGGAGCCGTAGACGGTGGAAGTTTCGTTGGGAAAGGAGATGGAGGGTGTGGAGATGGAGAAAGGGTGGGACACAACGGTAAAGGCGCGGCAACTGCGTGGTGGTGGAGATGAAGGGCGACACCAGAGAGTGAGGGGGATCAAGGCGGTGGACAATATATAGTGTGAGGATGTGTTCAAGGAAAAGGAGAAAATGGGGGAAGGGGATGAGGTCGTAGAGGATGTGCATGGGGGACGGAAGGCGGATGTGGAAGGACTGAGGTGGATAGGACGGCCATAAATGGTGAGGTAGAAATCATGGAGGTGGAAGGAGCGAGTGGTGTGGCCTATGATGATCGCCTGGGTCTTGGAGGGATTGATACGAAGGAACCACTGGTTGCACCAAGCAGTGAATTGGTGAAGGTGGATTTGGAGGGTACGTTGGGACAGTTGAAGGGTAGGATAAAGGGCTAGGAAGGCGGTGTCATCAGCAAACTGGAGAAGATGAACAGTTGGGGGAGGTTTGGGCATATCAGCAGTGTACAGGAGATAGAGGAAAAGGGAAAGGACAGAACCTTGGGGCACGCCAGCAGAGGGATAGAAAGTACGGGAGTTGGAATTGTGGATAGCCACGTAGGAGGGACGATGGGAGAGGAAGGAAGCAATAAGATGGACGAAGTTGATGGGGAGAGCATAGGTCTGGAGTTTGAAGAGGAGCCCGGGATGCCAGACACGGTCATAGGCGGTCTGGAAGCCAAGGGAAACAAAGATAATGGAGCGACGGGAGTCAAGTTGGACGGAAAGAAGATTGGTAAGGTTAAGGAGCTGGTCGTCGGCTGAGAAGGAAGGCCGGAAGCCACATTGGATAAGGGGAAGGGAGTCTCTCTCTCATTACAGCTCCTTTTATACACGATTGTCATGCACAGTCACTGACGTTTTGCTGTCCAGCGCCATCTGTCGGACATTTTGTGAACTTTGTTTTCTATTTGTTCTAATAAAACCCCATGTCATTCCAAGCATGTGTGTCAATTTTTACCCCTCTATCTACATTATTCCATGGTTTATTAAGTTTTCTAATTTATACTGACTTTTTGATCACCCAGTATATATAAGCTGATTAAGTTAATTAATGTAAAGGTAACATTCGCTATAGCACATTTCAGTACTTCAGTGGAAACTAAAACCCACCACAAATACGCCCCATAATGTGTAACTGACACGTTACAGTGCTGTTCGAGGCCGAAGCTGTTCCTTAGTGACGTGACAGCATCAGCCAATAGCAGCGCAGAACGCTTGCTGCCCGTGCTTCTTTCTGTACGGACCTCACACAAAGGGAAGCGAGAAGGCGAACAGTTGAGGAACGAGGTCGCGGGCGATGACACGGGAGCACGGAGTGTGGAAGCGACAGCCACCACTGCAGGCGAGCGGCGCGGCGCTGCGTGTGATTGATGCCGCTGCCGGCGCGCCGCCACAGGAAGCAGCCGTGTTATTGTTTTCTGGGATTCCCCTTCGGCCGGTTGCGGCGAGCGCGTAATCGAATTAAGCCGCGTGGAAATTAACTGCGCGTGACAGAGGGGAAGAGGTGTGCAGGTCGCAGGGGGCAGGGGTAATGGCAGCCAGCACATCCTTCTCTCTCTCTCTCTCTCTCTCTCTCTCTCTCTCTCTCCGTTACAAACATCCAGTTTTCCGACAGCTCTGCGCGCGCCACATTCGACCACACCGGACGCTCCGCTTCGAATCACGGAGATAATTATAACTCCCAGTCGGTGATGACTGATTCCACTGATGCAGTCGGTGCTGCGAAACGAAGAGAACGCTCTAGTCCGGTAGTCGCGGCGTGGCTGTTCTGAGCAAATATTATCAGTCTCATATAACTACTGCGGATCTCTTGATTTACTAAAGAAATAGTATTTCTCTGTGTATACCTGTCTACTCGCCGAGCAGAATATGAATCTGTTGAATGAAATTATTAAAACTGTCTGTGCTCACTTGTTTATCAGCCGCGTTTCATATTTTTGGCATTAAACCGTCGTCAGTGATGCTGCAATGGAAAATGTCGTTCGTTGTTAAATTTTATAACTGTTATTGGAATGAAGTAACTGGTGACTATATATGGCGTTACAGCATCTTGAACACTCTATAATAATTTCAGCCTACGAGCAAAAGAAAAAATCGTCATCATAATCTCTTCTGATGTTAAGCCTATTACTTCGAAATCATTCTTAATCGAATCCAGGTACTTTCACCTTGGTCTACCCCGACTCCTCCTACCCTCTACTGCTGAACCCATGAGTCTCTTGGGTAACCTTGCTTCTTCCATGCGTGTAACATGACCCCACCATCTAAGCCTGTTCATCCTGACTGCTACATCTATAGAGTTCATTCCCAGTTTTTCTTTGGTTTCTTCCTTGTGGACACCCTCCTGCCATTGTTCCCATCTACTAGTACCTGCAATCATGCTAGTTACTTTCATATCCGTAACCTCAACCTTATTGATAAGGTAACCTGAATCCACCCAGCTTTCGTTCCCATACAACAAAGTTGGCCGAAAGATTGAACGGTGCACAGATAACTTAGTCTTGGTACTGACTTCCTTCTTGCAGAAGAGAGTAGATCGTAGCTGAGCGCTCACTCCATTAGCTTTGCCACACCTCGCTTCCAGTTCTTTCACTATGTTGCCATCCTGTGAGAATATGCATCCTAAGTACTTGAAACCGTCCACCTGTTCTAACTTTGTTCCTCCTATTTGGCGACTCGGGGCAAGTAAGGCGAGCAACCTGCTTCCCTGGTACTTTAAATATGATACTGGCAAAGAAAAAATATATCAAGCAAATGTTGTTTAGCTACCAGGCGGACGTTAACCACCATGACCGTTTTCCTGTATCTTTGTTCACAACTTATGTTAGATAAGGCCATCGGTATATGTCGTTTTTCAGTAACTTAGTAACTGACAAGCTAAGCACTGCGTGGATATTCACTCTTCCGATTTTCTGTTTGAAACCAAAACAAAAAATAAATTGTGTTTGTAGCGTAATATCGAAAAAATTTCACTTCACATATTCGTGACACCCTCTTTGAAATTATGAAACAGTCTCTGTACGCTGCGTGCAACTGCTTCGCGTGTCTACCTTGCGATTTTCTAAACGTCTCTATGAAAACACCTCTTCGTAGCTCCGTAGACGGTTATTGTTCTCGCCTACAACCGTTTGCATTTCGCAGACGGAAGCTGTCGGGAGCATTGCCAGGTGTCAGAGATTTCCTGAAGCATGAGAATCTTAGTAGTAAAGGATAACTTATGCATCATGCGGCACTTTTTCACTTATCTCAGTGTTTATAACGTCGCATCTCTTGGACTATGTCTCGTACAATGATATATTTGTGGAATTAAATTCAACGACATATGTGGATACTGTCTGCGAGATATGTTGCAAGCAGAGTTAGTAGCACAGAAGTACTAGATTTAAACGTCACGCAAGATGCGGCTGTTTGTCACGCATCTCGTTTTTTACGACGCCGTATCTCCTGAACTATGATAGTTCGTTCTTACCCTCCATAGCTATTGGTGCCTGACAGTAATGGATATGTGTACCAAGTTCGGTTGAATTTGGTCCACTCATTTAGGAGTAGATGTCGAACATACAAATATGCACGCATACATGTATCCAATTTTATAACAGATATGGATTTTGCAATCCTCTACCTTCCTCAAGACCTGTGCAGATACGTATTATGTACTGAAGTCGACACAAGATTCAATTCAATAACAAACAGAAATGGGGATTTGTAATACCCTTTTGTGTTGTAATCCATTGTGGGCACAAAAAGGGGTAGGACATTTAAAGGTGCTCAGAGTGGTAAAACGCATTGGATGCTTCCAGTACAGCCTGGTGAGATGAATAAATTAAAAGCAAGCTCGATACATTTTTACGTGTTCTCTGGCGTTGCTGAAGTACCGGGATGGACAACCCTTTCATGGATCCAGAGGAATTACGTCAGGAGATGAAGCGGCCCAACCTACTTTTCGTCCACGACCAATCCACCATCGAGCATATCTTCGCTTAAGACCACGATATACACAAAGGCAGCATGTGCTGAACATCTATCGTGTTGGTGCCACACAAACCGTCCGCCCAAAAAGGTTCAAAAATGGCTCCAAATGGCTCTGAGCACTATGGGACTTAACATCTGAGGTCTGTCCCCTAGCCGTAGATCTACTTGAAACTATGGACATCAGTCACACCCATGCCCAAGGCAGGATTCTAACCTGCGACCGTAGCGAGTTGAATAACATCCCAAAGATGGACTTTACTGGCGATTTAACATAGTTTTATGAACATTCTTTCCGTTCTACTAAAGTAGGGGGAAGCCAGTGTAGAACACATGAAGCACTAAAACCACAATCTTAACTTATCTCTACTTTTTGTTAAGCCAGTCTAGAAACTGACGCGGTAAACATTATGGTTTTTAGCGGCACTCCGTCTAGACGATGGGAAAGAATTCGTATGAGAAAGTTGGCATAAACCTTGCCGTTTACCTTGCCATTTGATGAAATAAGTATCAATAAGTGTAGTACCAAGGTCGCTGATGTTCCTTGTGTCTACGACATCGTGTGTTTTCGCTGAACTAATAACGCATGTTATCTGTATTTGTCTGACCTTCGTTTGAAAAGGGGCATTCTTCGGTAAAAAAAAAAAAGGAAAAACACGGAAGGTGAAGTTGTGGTTACCGTAGATTTACAGCTGAAACCACATGATTCTGGAAATCAGTCACTTGCAGTTCCTGGCGTTAGTGTACATGAAAAGACTGCAACATGTTGGAATGCGATCAACGCTTATTTTAGTTATGCAGGTTCTACAAGTACACGATGAAAGGCCCCCAGGATGCCGTAAAATTAAGATTTATTAAATGACTCTAACCACTATGGGACTTAATATCTGAGGTCATCAGTCCCTATAACTTAGAACTACTTAAACCTAACTAACCTAAGGTCATCACACACGTCCATGCCCGAGCCAGGATTCGAACCTGCGACCGTAGCGGTCGCGCGCTTCCAGACTGAAGCGCCTAGAACCGCACGGCCACGCCGGCCGGCTTAACATTTATTAAAAAACACACAATTTGAAAGACCGAGTAACCAGAGGGTTCGCAAAGACGTTAATTATGAATGCGCGGTAAGGCGCAGACAAACGAAAACATTTTCTAATTCAATTTGTTGTACAGTTTTTTTTTTTTTTGTTTTTTGTTTTTTTCAGACACACATTCTTCAGTGTATGTAGGAACATACGACCAGTGCGGTTTAAAGTGGAACAGTCACGAAAAACTAGTTACCAAGGGCAGATGCCACACTGAGATTGACTGAAATGTAATTAACTCACGAACGAAAGAGCTTACAACAGTTCTTCCAACCGATGCCTGAGCATTGTCAACATGTTACACGGTTACTCTGCAGTTCACACTTAAGCGCCTGGCAGAGGGTTCATCGAACCATTGTCATACAACTTCTCTACCATTCCACTCTTGAATGGCGCGTGGGAATAAGGAACACCTAAATCTTTCCGTTAGAGCTCTGATTTCTCTTATTTTATTATGATGATCATTTCTCCGTACGTAGGTGGGTACCAACAAAATATTTTCGCATTTAGAAGAGAAACTTGGTGATTGAAATTTTGTAAGTAGATCTCGCCGCAAAGAAAACCGCCTTTTTTCAGTGACTGCCACGCCAACTTATGATGATCATTTCGCCGTACGTAGGTGGGTACCAACAAAATATTTTCGCATTCGGAAGAGAAAGTTGGTGATTGAAATTTCGTAAGTAGATCTCGCTGCAAAGAAATTCGCCTTTTTTCAGTGACTGCCACGCCAACTCGCGTATCATATCAGTGACACTCTCACCCCTATTGAGCGATAACACGAAACGAGCTGCCCTTCTTTGCACTTTTTCGATGTCCTCCATCAATCCTACCTGGTAAGGATCCCACACCGCGCAGCAATATTCCAGCAGAGGACGGACAAGTGTAATGTAGGCTGTCTCTTTAGTGGGTTTGTAGCATCTTATAAGTGTTCTGCCAACAAAGCGCAGTCTTTGTTTCACCTTCCCCACAATATTATCTATGTGGTCTTTCCAATTTAAGTTACTCGTAATTGTGATTCCAAGGTATTTAGTCGAATTGACAGCGCTTACATTTGTATACCCAAATGTTATCGGATTTTATTTAGTACCCATGTGGATGATCTCTTGCCACTTTTCATACCATACAGAAATTCTCTTTAGATCATTTTGTAACTGGAATTGATCGTTTGATAATTTGACTAGACGGTAAATTACAGCGTCATCTGTAAACAATCTGAGGGGGCTGCTCAGATTATCACCTGGATCATTTATGTAAATAAGGAACAGCAGAGGGCCTATGACACTACCTTGCGGAACGCCAGATGTTTCTTCTGTTCTACACGATGATTTACCGTCTATCACTACGAACTGTGACCTCTCTGAGAGTAATTCACGAATACAGTCACACAACTGAGACGATACTCCACATGCACGCAATTTGATTAATAGTCCCTTGTGAAAAACGGTATCAAAAGCCTTCTGAAAATCTAGGAATATGGAATCGATCTGAGATCCCTTATCGACAGCACTCATTACTTCATGGGAATAAAGAGCTTGCTATGTTGCACAAGAACGATATTTTCTGAATCCGTGTTGGTTATGTATCAATAAGTCATTTTCTTCAAGGTGCTTTATAATGATCGAGTACAGTATATGTTCCAAAAGCCTACTGCAAATTGAGGTCTGTGATATGGGTCTGTAATTCAATGGCTTACTCCTATTTCCTTTCTTGAATATTGGTGTGACCTGTGCTACTTTCCAGTCTTTAGGAACAGACCTTTCGTCAAGTGAGCGGTTGTATATGACTGCTAAGAAAGGCGCTATTGTGCCTTCATACTCCGAAAGGAACCAGATTGGTATACCATCCGGACCGGAAGACCTGCCTTTCTTAAGTGATTTGAGTTGTTTCGCAACACCTAAGATATCTACTTTTATATCACTCATGCTAACAGCTATTCTGGTTTCGAATTCTGTAATATTTACTTCGTCTTCTTTCGTGAAGGAATTATGGAAATCTGTATTTAGTAACTCCGCTGTAGTGGGACCATCATCGGCAACATTTCCATCACTATCGCGCAGTGGCGGTATTGACTGTTTTTTGCCACTGGTGTACTTTACATACGACCAGAAGCTCTTTGTGTTTTCTACCATATTTCGAGTCAATGTTCCATTGTGGAAACTATTAAAAGCACCTCGCATTGACGTCCGCACTAAATTTCGAGCTTCCTTTAAACTTAGCCAATCTTGGGGATTTTGCGTTTTTCTGAATTTGGCATGATTTTTTCGTTGCTTCTGCAACAGTGTTCTGACGTGTTTTGTGTACCATGGTGGATAAGTCCCGTCTCTTATTAACTTATTCGGTGTGAATCTATCTATTGCTATGGATACTGTATCTTTGAATTTGAGCGATATCTGTTCTACACTTACATAATTAGCTTGAACGGAATGGAGACTGTCTCTTAGGAAGGCATCAAGCGAATTTTTATGTGCTGTTTTAAATAGGTATATTTCGAGTTAATTTTTAGTGGTTTTGGTTGATATGGTTTTGAGTCTCGCCACAATGACCTTGTGTTCACTAATCCCTGTATCCGTCATGACGCTCTCTATTAGATCAGGGTTATTTGTGGCTAAGAGATCAAGTGTATTTTCACAACCATTTACAATTAGTGCGGGCTCATTGACTAAGTGTTAAAAGTAATTTTCAGAGGAAGCATTTTGTACAATTTGGGAAGATGTTTCCTGTCTATCATCGACTTTGAACACCAATTATAACTGTATGAGTGGGGTGCTTATTTGTAATGAAATTCAAGTTTTCTTTGAACCGTTCAGCTATTATATTAATTGAGTCGGGGGATTCGTATGTAGAAGGACGATGAGGACGTGCGATTTTAGAGGTGAAGTATTGCGATCTCGATGAATTATATGTGTGAGTGAATAATATAATGTTAAAGAATTGTGTCAAGCATTTGATTTAGTGAAGTAAGTGAAGAGGGAAATTACAGGAAGAGGTTTTTTTTTTTTTTTTTTTTTTTTTTTTTTTTTTTTTTTTATTATTATTATTACGGACAAGCGCCTGTGCCACAGAGTCCTTCGCCGCCTGCAGCTTCAACAAAAATGTAAGGAAGTCCGATGCCCAAAAGAATACAAATAACCACAGAACGTTTTAACAACGCAACCATATTCCTATTCTTATTCATATTCATTTATATATATATACTGACGACCGTGACGGGACTTCTGGGCACTGGTCGTGAGTAATGTTTGTTAACCACGGTTATAGTAAGAAATTTCTATTCTTATAAATTATAAAAACTAGTTGCCTGTTTTTTCTGTTTCCATGAATCACGTCGGGGAGAAAGTATTTTGTAAAGGCAAAAATTGAGGAGAAATTTTTTGAAAAGGATAAGAATTGGACACAGGTTATGTGAAAATTTTTCCGTAGTAAGCTATTTTATTCGGCGCGCCAAAGGTAGGATGGCTACGTAAGTTGCTTACACGGTACGCTTGTTAGCGCCTCTTTTGATGTAGATAGAAACCTTTTCCTCATTGTTTCCTTCCTTGGATTTTACTGGCGAAAAATTTACAGAAATTTTTCAGTGTGATACATATTGTCAGTAAAACATAAAGATTTGTGATACAATAGTTTATCATAATAGACGTAAAACAAGCTTTGACATTACGTAATTTACATTTACCAAGTGTAATAACTAGTGTATGAAATTTTTAACATTTTTGTGATATTTCCATTGTTTGAAAATTCATATAACATGGCCGAAAAATACATGCTCATTTTTGATGGCGAAAATGTAATCAGCCAAGATGGCGCAGAATTACGAGATCGAACAATTGAGGTTCAGTGGCCTACTGCCGAAGGTTTAAGCAGGTCAGAGATGAGTATCGCAGGAGTGACAAATGACAGCGTCGCTCCACAACAGAGTAACCTTGACGACACAATGATTACAATTGACGAGACTATGTCACGCATCTCCCAGAGCGACATACAGCTCATGAATGAAACGTTGGAGGGCGATCTAAATATGAATCTAGACAACACGTTACAAACACCACTTGGTCACAGCACAAACATTAACTTGGGAAGTACAGTGGACAGCAACCACAGTAGTACAACTGGAGTAGTGCTGTGGCACCTACTATCTAACCTAATTGCTAAATTTGATGATGTGAAACACAATATAAACACGAATTTCAGTAATTTGACACAAGATATTACCACGGTAAAGCAGCAACAAAACACTGTTACACAAGATCTAAATACAATGAAGCAAGAACAAAAACGAGTATTTAAGGATTTACAAGACAGTTTCACAGAAATTCTATGACTTAGCCAAACATTTTCGCACTGAAATCGGCGAAAAATTGAGTGATATGGAAGCACGGGTAAAGCATGAAGTACTTCCTGAAGTTAACAGCAACATTACGGAGGTAAAACAGAAGGTAGATTCTTTTAATGACCATCGCCATCTAGTTGAACAACAAATAAAAAAATCACAGACGCAAACACAAACATTGAAGCCACACAAAACCTGTTGGTTTCGACCGTAAAAGAAGGTAACCACTGTCGTTAACAAACTAAATAAAGACTATGAAGGTGTACCTCTTGCTGTAGAAGAACTTACTTTAAGGGTAGCAACATCAGAAGTTGACTCAGCATGTGCTAAGGAGAGAGAGAAGAGTAATGAAAATCTGAGTAACATCATTAGTCAAGCTGAAGCAGGTACGCTAGATAAGGGTAACACCATTGCAGAGAATTTAGTAACCAATTGTAAGTTATGCACAGATGTAGTAGAAAAGGCCATTCAGGAAAAAGAAAATGAAATCGTGAGCAAAGTAAACGTTAACCTACATGCCGCGGAAAATAGGATCCGTAATCTTTTAGAAGAATGTATTACCGGATCTCGATAAATGAATGTAAATAACACACAGGATACAGTGAACAAACTACAACCTGCTGATGTCTATTCACAAACTGTCACGAGTCTCACAGCATTTGCCAGTGAAAGTTGTAGATTGTAAAATGTAAACATAACCACGACTCCAACACCTGAACAGTTACCAGCCGGAATTGCAGGTAACTACAATAACAGTATAAATACGATCGAAAATGCCACGAGTCTGTCACCTATATTAGTAGACGAAATTTTGCTGAGACTTCGACAATATCCTACATTTACTACCGAAGGTAAAAGAATGAATCCCGCAGTACTTATTTGTGCTTTTCGTCATGTATTTCCACGCAACTGGACGGAAGCACAGAAAATCAGATTTGTCGTGGGATATACGCAAGGCGAAGTGCTCTTATGGGCAACTGAAGTGGCAGAACGTTGCAGAATTTTATTCAATTTGAACGAGCTTTCCTCGACAAATATTGGTCTGAGGCAGTGCAAGAAAGACTCAGACGCGAGATTTTCAACCCTGCACCATTCAATGGCAAATACAGTAGTCTACGAGGATACTTTGAAAAATACCTGAACAAGACACGCTACTGGACGAACGCAATATCACAAGTAGACGTGTTAAAAATTTTGAAAAGTCGTTTACCATCGGACGTTAGAGAAAAATCTTTTTCTGTCAGTGCCCGACTCTGTCGACTTAATCTATGAGGAAAGACCGGCACCCCGTAGAGCAACAGAACATCAGGCACAACAACAACAATATAATTATGCAAATCAGTCAGCAAAACGTGATTTAAACGCACAGCAAGGTTGGCACACACAAGAGCAAAACTACATACGCAGAGGGAACGGGTAAAACAAAAGATTTAAAAGAATTTTACAAAATATGGGTAATTTCAACACACGAGCGAATTTCAACCCACGAGCGAATTACAATTCACCATCACAAGGCCCTATGCCGAATATGAATAGAAACGGTCAGCCACAGCAGTGGCCCCTGTACCGCAGCCTACCTTTGGGCAGCAAAATAACTGCACAGCAGCTAACGAAACAAATTGGCGAAGTACACTGAAATTTCTCTAGATAATGAACTAAGTCACACTGCGCCGTCGGAAAACGCCCACCGTTCGTAGTTAAGCCCCAGGCTGTTGCCCTCTCAGGGAGTGGGGGCAAGGCAGAACTACAAACATGTTTCATAAGATTTGACAAACGAGGCGACATCAAGGATGATTTGTAACAGCATGAGTTAGATACAGTAGATGAAGTCAAGGAAGAACATGTACAAGCAATCATTAAGGTGAAAATATTTACCATTGACACACGGTTAATTTTAGACACAGGTTCAACTACCAATCTAATGTCAAATGCGTTTTTTTGTGAGCTGAAGAAGAGAGGCAATTTCCCAACATTTCCAGTACAAAGTTGCAAGGTGCAAACTGCTACAGGCAGTAAGACTAAATTGGTTAAGCATCAAGCACTTATTCCAGTACAAGTTGAACATTTTACAGTGACGTGCAACTTTCTTATAATTGGCAAACTTATCGTTAATTGTCTTATTGGCATGGACACATTTAGAATGTACAAAACACAGATTGACAAAGGTAATGGCAAATACCACTTTTATGTAAAGGATCAGATCTTTTCTATTGATTTAGTCAAAACACCTGATGAAAGTAAGAAAAACGAACCAGAGTCAAATGTCGTAGTACAATATTCCTTTCCAGCTGTGTATTTCACAAGCAAATTTGATACTGAACAAGAAACGAACACAGGTTAGTTGCGAAATAGTAGAGCAGAAACTAAGTGAATCAGAAGAACTAAATGATATCCAACGACAAGAACTTTCTAACTTGTTATTTAAGTATGCCAATGTTTTCAGTAAGGAGCCAGGAGTAATCAAAGACTATGAATATAAATTTGAAGTCCATTTTGTGTAATATCATATCCCATTCCATGGACAAAATGAGAGGCAGTAAAGGAAGATATCAATCGTATAATTAAATGGGAAATTTTACAACCTTCATTTGCACCCTATTGTAGCCAAAGATTACCAGTAAGTAAATCAGATGGTTCTGTAAGATTAGTTGTCGATGCTAGAGGTATCAATAAGATTATAATACCAGTACGCATAACGCCAGACAATTTGGACGAACAGTTTCTAAAGTTTTACAGTACAAATTATCTCAGTGTACTTGATCTCAAAATGTCCTACTGGCAAATAAAACTCCATGAAGGAAGTCGAAAATATACAACATTTATTTGTGGGGGCAGAAGTTACGAATTCTGTATTCTACCTTTTGAACCGAACATCAGCGCAGGAATGTTTATCTCTGAAATAGACAAGTTTTTAGGACCAGAACTGCATAGCAAAGTCCTGTTTATGTAGAAGACCTGCTAATAGCCACGCCTACTTGGTTATAACATATCAGACTGACTGAACAGGTGCTTCCACAATTTGCAGATTACGGAGTAAGAGCCAATTTAAAAAAGTCTAGTTTTGGTAAGGAGCAAGTCAAATTTTTAGGACATCTTGTGTCAAAACAAGGTATATTACCTGATCTAAAAAAAAACTGATGCCATACGCAATTGTCCAGCTCCAAGGAATAAAAAACAACTAACATCCTTTTTAGGACTAGCTTTATTTTTCGTAAATTCGTACAACAACTGATGAACAAAGATGCATTGCTCAACTTGTTACGAAAAAATAGGCTCCGGTTATGGGATAATGAGTGTCAAGGGGAGTTTAATAACATTAAGCAGGCATAGGTAAATGCAAACATTCTTAGCCACCCTGACATGTCCAAGGATTTTTGTCTATGCACTGATGCCTCATCTCAAGGGCTGGGGGCATTCTTCTCCCAGATGCGAGAGGAAGAAGGTAAGGAAGTACCCAAGGTCACCAGATTCGCTAGTCGCATGTTATCAGTAGCAGAAAGGTCTTACGCTGTGTCAGAATTGGAACTCGACTGATTTATAAGACACACACATGAAGTATGTGGACATTATGGAGTGAGCAAATTTACTGCAAAAATTGCAACACTTTGTTATTTTCCATCTTTGAGAAGGCGAGTCCTACAGGTATTAAGAAAGTGTACAATATGTCAAAAATCAAAACAGTTCAATGTGTCAAAATATACTGAGCTATACCCAATACTCATAAAAAAACCTCTAGATATTGTATGCCTGGACGTAGCTGGTCCAAGAAGTAAAGGATCAGAAGATACGTAGTAGCACTATACGATATTTTCTCGAAACATATCAAAATGTATGACATTAAACATGCAACAACCACAAATATTAGAAAAAGAACTGAGGGAGACTATTTGAGAAGAGTAGGTAAACCAAAGCTACTACTAACTGATAATGCTTCGTATTTCATTGGGCGGAAGTGGAAACAATTTATGACCTCACAGGGCATAAAGCACATATGAGTAAGCTTTTTTCCATCCAGAAGCAAGCCCAATTTAACGAGTCTTTAAAGAATTTAACTGGTTTATTAGGACATACACCTCTCAAAAACATACCCAATGGATAGAATATGTAAATCCTTTCTTGCGAGTTCTCAATAACCTTCCACATTCTTCAACAGGTTTCACACCTAATGAATTGATGTTTTGATGTTCCAGACAAATCAAAGGAATGAGTAGGAATCGTCCATAACAAAGGTACCTACTACAGAAATGCCACTACAAGATAAAATCAAGCCAAAGTTACTCTAGAAAACAGATGTAACCTCCCCTTAGAAGAATTTATGAATTACTTTGCTGGTAAACCCCTTACGTTATTTGATTTTCAAACAGCTGACAAGAACTAAACGTACTCAGTCATTTCTCTCTTTACTTATTCTGATCAACACTAAACTGACACACAATATTTTTAGCGTAACGCAATCTGACTTTCAATAATCCCTACAAACGAATGGCCGTGACTAACAATAACCTGTACCTTTTATGAATCACTTACCTCACAAAAATCTTCGTTCCTCGAACTACTACAATACAGCGAGCACCAATACTGCCAGCTAAATAAAAGATTGTAACTACTGAAGGCACTAACTACTGATGGCATAGTTAGCAAATGAAAGATTTTGATACAGAACAACGTATTTACCTTAATAATGTTCAGGAGTCGTCATATATTTATATCTATCAATTCATCACCTCAGTCTTTACAAATTTTCTTTTTCTGGCGGACACACGTGCAGATCGTCCGCTTATAGCAACATCTCAAAACTCTGGCATCTCTCTCTCCACATCCACCACTGCTAGCAGCTCACCTCCAACCACACAACGCCACTCGCTGTTCACATCCAACTGCCCAACACTACAATAGCAAATATTCCAACAATGCAAACCAGCCACAGACTTCACACAGCACAGTCAGTGATTTTCATATAGAGCGTTATGTGGCGTTACCAACATAAAAACCTAAACATCCTACTCACACAGGGCCGAGTATAGAAGGAAAATTTGTAACAAGACACTGAAACGTGTTACACAGTTTTCTGAAGGGCAACGAGTCCTCTTACGAACTCACCTTGAATCGACAAAATTTGGCAAACTGAATAATAAGTGGCAATTACTCTCTTCAGGACCATACGTAATTTCCAAAATACCATACCCTGGGACATACAGATTAGCCTCCGAGAAAACTGGAAGAGGCAAGGGTCTCTACCCTCGAAAAGCTATAAAAGCCTTTATAAAATGACGAAGCCTGGTAACACTTTTTTATCACAAGATAATTGTACAAAGTGTACATAATGCTAAGTATAATTTTTCTTCTAGGATGTATCCTAAGATAAAGTAATGTGTATAGACATAAGTGATTCTTTTGATTTGTACACATAGGCATAAAAATTATCAGCAATGAGAAGTAACACACCGCTTCCTTCGAAGCGCAAGTATAAACGAAATTAGCTTATGGCTCAGCTGTCGCGCGCTCAACAATACGCTCTGACGTCAGTAGCAGGAGAGGAGACACTGAACTGTGCGCATACGCGACTGACTGGCTGAAGGCGCAGCTAAAATAGGAATGCAATATGTACCTACAAAGTAAACGGAAATACTACATCTACTGTCTAAGAATTAAGAAACCTATAGATAAAAATTTAGTTAAATACTAAGCTATGTACAACATATTTACAACCAAAAGGAAGCATTATGAAAAACTATACGAGATGTATAAGCTAAGGACGAACGGCAAAATACCGTAAGAAATTTCATAGAATTTCTTTTGCAGGGAAAATGATCATATAGGGCAACAGAGTAAACGAATGTCTGTGAATTTAAAGGAAGTATGAAAATATGTGCGGACGTATGCAATGACCAATGGTATCTTTTTTTTTATCTATCAGTGCATCGTCACGGCGCAGAAGAGAAGAATTATGTCGAGAGCAGTAGGTACCAAATGAAGAAATGGACCGCACCTCGAGTAAACAATTTAGTTATAGGGATATTTACAATAAAGGTCATAAGGTAAATGAAAAATGAAATATGCATCGTCGCAGTGTGTCTTAGTGACAATTAGCTGCAGAGTACACATAAACATTTAGCATGAGATTTTACAATATCTAATTAATTTCTTATCGCCACAAATGAAAGCTTGAATAATAACATTTCCCGGTATTTGAGAAAGATAAGTATACGATGGTTACAACACCAGATTTCACACTAAGCTAAAAACAAGCAAAAGTTCCTTGGCAACTAGTCCATGATTGCACGAGTAACATTTCCTCATAAATCCTTGAACCAGTAGATGAGTATTTCCTTTCTTCCCTTCCAAACAAAGGAAGCCGCGTCAAGCGTAGTTAGGCCAGGAATGCGCAATGTTTTAGTTCTATTTCCAATGTTTTTCTCCCTCCTCTACCTAAGAAAGAAATAAGCTCCTATACGTGATAAAAGCCTGTCTATAAAATGAAGCAAAAATGTATCATATGCTTGTATTGTGTCATAAAAATGTGATACGTAATTAATTTGTGTATGTGATGTGAACGAAGATAAACTGAAACTAACAAACAAACTGTAGTAACAGAAACCAGTTACTGAAAATTTTTATGACGTTTTAAAACTTAAGAAATTTGTGTTTGTAATATAACCAATGGATGGAATGTCAGCCATACGTATAACCTAACATGTTATGTATATTGTTGTAACTCAATACTTGTATGAATTCTCATTGGAAACCAAACTCTATATGAAGAAATGGACTTCAAAGACAAGCAATTTATACAATGTTCTGGACGGCTATACGTGTCTTTCAACAAGCACAGTCAAGTGTGGTGACATGAACATGGGTGTGCAACGAAATAACGTATAAATGTCGTGGCTCACAGCGCTTGATACATTGACAAGTGAACTATAGGTGTTCGAGCAGGTACTCACCTCATCGACGGATGCTGTTGGTCATGGTCCTCTGCGCTGAAAATGCGAGTACGATGATGCCCGGGTCGTAAAAATGGAGATCTTCTGCCACAGCGTCGGATTTTGAGCAATAAGCACACACTCACTGCACCCAGAATGAAGAAAAACGCCACAGCAATTCTTCCATACGTGGCACTCAGGTGGAAGTGTGACACTCAGTGTGACATCAACACCAAAAAAAACGAGTGCACACAATTGCAACGGTAGCATATAACATGTTGACCGTTGGCAAGTAGTTAATTGTCGCCAAATCAGCCAGTGCGCCAGCTCGAAACCCGGCAGCGAGAATGGAGCAAACGGGACAGTATTGTTAGAGCCCTAGGTTTAAATATGTAATGGACTCACATATTATGTAAATAATATTTTAGTTTCTTGCAGAAATGTGACATGCATAGGATAAACTTACATGTCCATTTAAAAAAGAAAAAAAAAGCCGACAATAAAGGGCATTGCCCCTATCGGCAAATTTAAGTATAAAACACTGTACGTCTCCATAACATGTCAACCTACAGTATGGGGGCATTTGTATAAGTACATGATGAAAGGCCCCCAGGAAGCCGAAAAATAATTCGAAACACCGAGTAATTAGAGGGTTGGCAAAGACGTTAATTATGAATGCGCAGTAAGGCACAGACAAACGAAAACAGTTTCTAATTCAATTTGTTGCACAGTTTTTGTTTTGTTTTAGACAGACACAGTCTAACTCTCTCGTATGTAGAAAGACGATGAGGATATGTGATATTAGAGATGAAGTATTACGATCTCGACGTATTATATGTGTGAGCGAATAATATGTTAAAGAACTATATCAAGCATTTTATTTATTGAAGTAAGTGAAGAGGAAAATTACAGGAAGAGGATTTTTGTGATTACGACAAGCGCCTGTGCCCCAGAGTCCTTCGTCGCCTCCAGCTTCAACAAAAGTGTAAGGAAGTCAGATGGCCAAAAGAATACAAATAATCTCAGAACGTTTTAACAACGCAACCATTGCAACAGAAGCCAAGAATAATAACTGTGCGAGTTCTACGACTGCGTTGCGATGAGTTGAAACTGCTGCTGAAGCGTCTCAACGAGGCGAGAAGACGTCCAAGGAGAGGGTGGGCTCTTGTCGAGATATCATTCTCCGTAGTGTTCCACTGCCAGAATAACAGCATTACGTCTATCTTCAACCACAATCAAAGAAGAGTAATGAACTGTTTTCCTTACATTCTCTATCTGCTTTTCGTTGGTGTATATTGCATTCAGACAAACTGAAGACGATTAACTGAATGATCGGGGTGCATTTTCCTTGTATTTCCATTTGTTTCCTGACAACTCAGCGAGTGTACTAGCTATATTAGTTCGGCCACCAGCGCTGTGTGCTAGTACAGAATAGTCATTCAGTTTTGCGGTACGTTTTTCGAACGTCATGTTTACGTGAATGGTGCACTGTGATACAGTTTTGAAGAGGTCTTGAAGAGAGGAAATGGATTATCGATTAAAACATATAAGTAAGTGTTTTTTTAAACGTACTGCTGTTCATATTTTCGTAATGAACAAAGCTACAATAAAGGCAGTCAAGCCATTTAATGTTCACCTGGTATCTAAACAACACTTACTTGGTACATTTTTTATTTTACTTGTCGACCATAAACTACCAGTGGAAGGATTCTCCTACCGTAACACAAAATCGGCGAATATGCTACTGTTTAAAAGTTGAATTTCCTGATTTTGCTACAAACATTCAACAGCGAGGACCCCCATAAATATTTCTTTATTTAAAACAATCGGGTTCGACAGACTTTGCTGTCATATTCATGTCTTAAAAAATCTTTTTTGTTATCAAATGTTTTCATTTTGCGCTGGACCTCACGCTAAATTGTGATGTGTATAAAAATCAGCACAGTGTAAAAGGATTGTCATAATTAAAATATTTAAACACATAAACCCCCTTGTGAAAATGACCAGGTCCATATATACATGGCTCACAGAGGCATGTTGTATCACAACAACACAGTAGCACATATGTTTACATAAGCTGGGCATGTTCTAAACATTTCACTTACAACATACCTTTTTTAAGACCTGAAGATTACAGCAACGTCTGTGAATATCAGCTTCTTTTAAATAAAGTAATATTTAAGCGATCTTGGCTGTTGAATGCTTTTAGCAGCTGTTTAAAAGACTTCAGTCAATGTGGGACTCCACTGCATCATTTTACCTTCCTCAGCACCTTCAAAAATTTTACCAAAAACTTTCGCATGCAAACATATTTGCGCTTTCGTGTGCTGAGAGAGAAGGAGAGAGCAGCAGTGGAAAAGAGATGGAAAAGTAATAAATAGTGGAAGATAGTAGACAGTGGTTGTGGTGTACAGAGAGCGAAGGAGACAATGACTGTGTGAGAAAAACTCAGTGGCAGTGGATCATAGTTGACAATGACAGATCATTGCTAGGATAAGAGAGATGGACACAGTGCCAAAGGTAACGAGAACGTGGAACTGGCTGACAGCTAGTGATAATGAGGGAGTCTATTACAATGATAACGACGACAGAGAGAGAGAGAGAGAGAGAGAGAGATGGAGGGGGCAGGAGTGGGTAGCGACAGTGAGAAGATATGGCAGCAGTGGGGAAACAAATACTTTCAGAAAAACCTTCCTTACACCTAAATCTATATTGGATCCAAACAAATTTCTCTTCTTCAGAAATGCTTACCTTACTATAGTCAGTCTACATTTTATATGCTCCCTACCTCGACCATCATCAGTTATTTTGTTTCCCAAACAGCATATACTACTTTAAGTGTCTCATTTCCTAATCTAATTCCCTCAGCACCATCTGATTTAACTCGAGTACATTGCATTATCCTCGTTTTGATTTTGTTGATGTTCATCTTATATTCTTCTTTCAAGACACTGTCCATTCCGTTCAGCTGCTCTTCCAGGTCCTTTGCTGTCTCTGACAGAATTACAGTGCCGTCGGCAGACCTTAGTTTTATGTCTTCTCCATGGATTTTAATTCCTACTCCAAATTTTTCTTTTGTTTTCTTTGCTGCTTGGTCAATATACAGATTGAATAACATCAGGAATAGGCAACAACCCTGTCTCACTCCCTTCTCAACCATTGCTTCCGCTTCATGGCCCTCGACTCTTATAACTGCCATCTGGTTTTTGTACAAATTGTAAATACCATTTCGCCCCCTGTTTTTCACACCTGCCACTTTCAGAATTTGAAAGAGTGTTCCAGTCAACATTGTCAAAAGCTTTTTTCAAAGTGTACAAGTGCTACAAACGTAGGTTTGCCTATCTCCAAATATGGCGACCCAATTTTGTTCTTATTTTTTTTTTTAAATGTAACATCATTTAATCATAATAAAATTCGGAAAATATTGGAGTTACAAATACAATCGGTCCATGCACCACAGTGCACGGTACGAATATGTTCCAATAACCAGCGAGCACAAATTTGGTTTTTCAAGTGGTCCTATCTCGGATTCTATTGATGACGGACATATGGGGTCAACTGTTTTGGTTAATAGATCATTTCTATACCTAACGGAAGAATTGACATCCTGCAGTTATCCTACAGTACAGAGTCAAAATTTATACATTACACACTTTCCTTTGTTAATGGGCGATTCCTGAGAAAACCCAAAAAAGCCGTGATTTTTAGATATGAAAAGTACCAGTTGTCGAGATGGCCACTTCTATCATTTCTGTTCATGGGAGACCGTCGAACATTTCGCCAAATATTCTTGACATGACATGCTTGGGAAACTTTGGAACTTTTTTCGATATCATTATCCGTTATCAAGATCCAGAGGTTCAAATTTGTCATACTTATGCAATAAAATATGCACATAATGCCCAGTCTGAGGCGTAAATGTAGTTTTAGCAGACTTTGTGGACACATTGAAAGGGTTCTAAGATCATATCAAGGATTCTGAGTTCACCATACTATGTTTTTCGTCAGCACTTTTCACCAATAAAACTTCATGACGTACAGTCTCTGTATAATGAGCATTTTACGCCTATGCAAAAAATTCTGATTGCCTAAAAACAATTTAAAATGAATGTAAAAAATTATGTGAAACCGGAAAGACTACAAATTCAGTAAAACGTTTTTCAGAACATACCATGTTAACGACTTTAAATCATGAGTACGATAGTAGAAGTACTTTTAAGAATGTGGTATATTTCTGCAAAACACTTGTTGGTGTCGATGGTCCAGCAATTAAATAAAATATAAGTTGAATAACAGGGAAACAGTAGGTTCCTACTGCACGTGATTAGTTATGAACGACAACATAGCTCGCGATATATTCGCTTCTAAACGCATACTACGTCTTCAATGTAGAAGCCACGTTCACAAGTCGGCACTCCGAAGTATTTCTGTCTGCCGCGACCACGTGCAAACTGCTCCAATGTCCGATTCTTTCCCGCGACAGTCGCGACCGCGCGCAGTTACGGCCAGCCCTCCCCACGACCTCTGCCGTACTACCTCGTGTCCTCTCCGGAAACGGTGCTTCTCCCCAACCTCCATACGTCTCTCTTAGTAAAGAGCGCTGTGATTGGCTAGAGCGCTCCCTTCACATCTCCAAGCCAACGTACACTCACAAACATATTGAAACACATTCCAAATACCGGATTTACATTTAAATAACTTGAAATTAAACAGATATTCCCACAGCTGGACCATAAACACGCTCTAACACACATTATTAGATACATCAACAAATTAAATGATCATATAACAAAGGAATAGAACAAAAGGTAGGCCAGTAGCCTAATGTCCCTGTGCATTCTAAAACACAGTAAATATTTAACCAAATTTCTTCATAAATAGTATATAAACAAAGACATAGACGAGTAAATATATTTGTAAGCATGCTGCTAATGTTTTTTCTTGTCACTGTGGAATACTTACGGCCTGACGCGATTACTAATAATTGGCCACTTTGATCTCCAATAACTCGAGTACTATTCTTGTTTATGCCTGTAATTCATAGCAGTTTAGGTTTACTCTGATAGCTTTCTAAAGACATGGTGATCGACGAAATCGGATGAATCGCTTAGATTTTGGAAATTCGCTGCTGAGTGTTACTTGTATAATTTACAGCGAGATACTAAACTTTAAACTATTAAAGATATTGAAAATTTGATTACACCGTCAGAATCGTCGAGCAAATAATGGTAATGAACATGTTTCTTTTTGAAGTATCGTGATTCTTCCAGGGCGCCACAACTCGCCCGTTACCTCACAGTTCCTCTCAATTTACTACAATCAGTCTTGTTGGCAGAACATCTGCAACTGAGGATTATAGCACAGGTTTAAAATACCGCTTCACATGTAGATTACTCTGTTCTCATACGACCGGCCTCGGACCTTTACAAGCCCATCCTCCTATGTCCCCGAGCGCCGCGTGTACCAGGAGCGGTGCGCCTTCCATGAGCACAGAGCAGGGATACATGGTGCTTTGAACGGACTACAAATGGTATCTCCATAAAATTTTTCGAGAAGACACATTTGGATTTTCCACCATCCGAAAGTGCGAGCGAGTCCTAGAATGCTGGTACATAGAAAGAAGCCGCTGCACAACTCCTTTCATTTTCATCGCTCCCACATTCTTCCTTTAGTAATAGGCTAGATGTCTTGGGATTGGCATTTTTTGATAAGTGCGATTCTTTTTATTTGCTTCTTCTTCTTTTTCTTCTTCTTAGGACACAAGTGGCAGTGCCAAGTAGGTCTTTTATTTTTTTGTAGTTTGCTTTTTCTGTCCACGGCAGATAAAAAATTAAAAAAGTGGTCAGAGCATCTCCCTAGTAAGCAGGAGATCTGGGTTCGAATCCTGGCCAGGCACAAATTTTCAACTTCCCCCATTGATGTAAATCAATGGCTACCAGTTACATGTCGTAATTCCTTTGTGTCTTGAGAGTTGAAATTGTAATATTTTGTTTATTTTATTATAGAAACATCGTATGGCAATTACTACAGCTTTATGCGCTATGCCGACTCATGGATATAGACATAGATAGGCGCCAACTCAAGAAGAGGTACAATTCTTTTTTTTTTTTTTTTTCGTAGGACAAAAGTGGCGGTGGCAAGTAGATATTTTTATTGTAGTTTCCTTTTCTTGTCCATGACGGAAAAAAAACAATGGACTAGGGAAGCGTGCTTGCCTAGTAATCACAAAGCTTCCGGTTCAAACCGCACCGTTACTTAACTTTTAAATAAAGATAATCAGCAATGGCGGCCGAACACTATGGGCATAAAAATCACCCTCGTTCTGCCAACGGCCTTATTAAAGAGGACGAGGAAGCAGACAGAGGTTCAGCGCATTCTCTTCCCCAAAAGGGGGAAGAATCAGCAGTCATTAACAGCATGAGGATGCAGAAGGCAATGAATACCACTCCGTTAGACACAAGTAACGCCTATAATTCAAAAAGTGTCATGATGATCTCTCCATTTGCGAAAGATTCCGGACTAATTCCCGATTCGGATCTCAAGGGAGGAGACTATCATAGGGGAGAGACAATGAGCACAAGATCGAATAAACATCAAGGCCAATTTTCACGCGTCAAAACATGTCAGAAGTTTGAACGAGATAGGGAAGCTAGAAAATCTGAAATGGGAAATGCTAAGACTCAATCTAGATATAGTGGGAGTAGGTGAAGTGAAATGGAAGGAAGACAAGAATTTCTGGTCAGATGAGTATAGGGTTATATGAACAGCAGCAGAAAACGGCGTAACGGGAGTAGGATTCATTATGAGTAGAAAGGTAGGGCAGTGAGTGAATAACCGTGAACAGTCCGCTGGTATGTGCTGTTCTCATCAATATCTACAGCAAACCAACATGGACGACAACAGTAAGGTATACATGCCGACGCCATAAGCAGAGGATGAAGAGATAGAAAAAGTATATGAGGATATTGAACAGGTAATTCTGGACTATAGAGAGGTGAAAATGTAATAGTCATAGGGGAATGTGGGGATGGGAATAGAACAAAAGGGTTACGTGAGAATATGAGCTTAATAACAGGAATGAGAGAGGGGTAAGAGATAATTGAGTTCTACGATAAATTAATATCAGTTAGTAATAGCGAATATTGCGTTCAGTACTCAGAAGAGGGGGAACTATGCTTTGAAAAGGCCGAGAGGTGCGGGAAGATTCCAGTTAGCTTACATCAGGGTCAGGGAGAGTTCCCGAAGTCAGATATTGGGTTGTAATGAGTACCCAGGAGCAGATATAGGCTCAGATCACAATTTAGTCACGATGGAGAATAGGCTTAAGACACTCGTTAGGAAGGATCAGTGAACAAAGAAGTGGGATATGGAAGAACTAAGGAATGAAGAGATGTGCTTGAAATTCTCCGAGGCTATAGAAACTGCGATAATGGATAGCTCAGTAGACAGTTCAGTTGAAGAGGAGTAGATATCTCTAAGAAGTGCAATCACAAAAGTTGGAGAGAAAATCGTTGGTACAGGGAAGGTAACTGCGAGAAATCAATGACGACGGAAGAAATACTTCGTTTTATCGACGAAAGTGGGAAGTAAAAAAATATTCAGGGAAATTCAGGAATAAAAAATACAAGTCACTTTGGAACGAATATGAAGTGCAGACAGTTGAGGCGAAATAGCTACATGAAAATGTGAGGAAATTTTAGAAGAAGCGATTGGCAGAAGGACTGGCTCAGCATACAGAAAATTCAAAATAGCATTCGGTGAAATCAAAACCAAGGCACGTAACACTAAGAGTGCAATGGGAATTCTACTCTTAATCGCAGAATAGAAAGCGACTAGGTTGAAAGAGGACTTGTCTAATGACATGATACATGAAGAAATAGGAGTCGACAGGGAAGAGAGAGAGGATACACTATTGGAATTTAAAAGAGCTTTGGATGATTTAAGTTCGAATAACGCAGAAGAGATAGATAGCATTCCAACGGAATTTCTAAAGCCATTTTGGGTTAGTCGCAAAGATTATTCACGTTGATGTTTAGAATGCGTGAGACTGGCGATATACCATCAAACTACGAGGTTTGTGGCACAGTCGGCTTAACAGCTCATGCATGCAAGTTGCCGACAATAATAGTATACAGAAAAACGGAAAAGAAAATAGTGGATCTGTTACATAATGATCAGTTTGGCTTTATGGAAGGTAAAGGCACCAAAGAGGCAGGTGTGACGTTGCGGTTGATAATGGAAGCAAGAATGAATAAAAATCAAGACAGATTAATACGATTTATCGATTTGGAAAAAGTGCTCGACAGTTTCAAATGGTGCAAAATGTTTGAAATCTTGCGAAAAATGGGGTTAAGCTATAGGGAAATACGGGACACACACAATATGTACCAGAACCAAGACGGAACAATTGGATCGGAAACCAAGAACGAATTGCTCGGATTAAAAATCTGTAGGAAAAGGATGTCGTCATTCGCCCCTACTGTTCAGTATGTACTTCAAAAAACTATGGCGAAGAAAAAGGAAGGTTCAAGCGCGGGATTAGAATTCAAGGTAAAGTGCTATCAACGATAAGATCCGCTGAAGACATGACGTTGCTGTCCTCAGTGAAAGTGAACTAAAATTACAGGATCTGTTGAATGGAACCATCGGTTGAATGAGTACGAATATAGATTGAGAGTAAATCGAGGACATAAAAGACAGAATAGCATTGGCAAGAAGGGCATTCCTAGCCAAGATAAGTCTACTAGTACATAACATAGGACTTAATTTCAGGTAGAAATTTCTGAGAATGTATGTCTGGAGCACAGCATTGTATGGTAGTGAGACATGAACTGTGGGAAAACCGGAAAAGAACTGAATCATTTGAGATGTAGTGTTACAGAAGAATGTTGACAATTAGGTGTACTGATAAGGTAAGGAATGAGGAGGTTCTACGAAGAATCGGCGAGGTAAAGAAATACTAGTATGGAAAACACCGACAAGAAGTACGGCAAAATGATATGACATGTGATAAGAGATTATGGAGTGTCTTCCATGGTATTAGAGGCAGCTGTAAAGGTAAAAACTGCAGAGGAAGACAGAAATTGGAATGCATGCAGCCAATACGAACGTTGCAAATGGTACTCTGAGACGAAAAGATTCACACAGGAGAGAAATTGGTGGCCGGCCGCATCAAACCAGACTCAAAAAACAAGCTATTCAATATTTTCACAGTTACTCCAAACGTTGTAGAGTCTGGCCGAGTATTTAATAAAGTGTAAAAGAATATACTATTTACAATTAAGTTATGATCTACATATCACCATGCCATATTCTAGCGTACAAGATGTCCCACTTTAATGTTTCAAGGCAAATATCTCTAGAACAAAAATTGACATTGGAAAACGACTTTCACTGGTATGAATGTTAGACAGGGGCTCATGAAAATAAATACTGTGGCATATTCTAAAAGTCAGCAAATATCGGTTCCAACACAAACCTATGTTTTTTTTAAATGGACGCCCAATATTATTTCTTACGCAATCAGTAACATGAAAAATCAAAAAAGGAATGGCGTTGGTTGCATCGTGATAAATCAATTACATACCGAGAAATTGCAAATCGAAATGACGCTTGAAAACAAACGAAACGCGCCGCTATTGCATATCTCGAGATGCAAGTGTCAATAGATTTAGTCATAATCGCGATGTGACTGACATACGTAATCTTACCTTTACCGTTGTCACGAGGGCCGAAAGTAATAAGAGGATTTCCTGTCGTAAACATTGATATTTGGGAATCACGCTTGTATCTCGGGATATATAATAGCGGTGCGCTTCGTTTACTTCAAGCGTCAATAACCCTCTGCAATTACTCAGGATGGAACTGACGTATTGCGATGCAACCTACGCCATTCTTTTTGTGATTTTTTCATGTTGCTGACCGCGTAAGAAATAATACGAGGTGTCCATTTAAAAAAGAAATGTAAGTTTTATTGAAATTTATATTTGCTCATATTTTATAACGTCTCATTTGTGAGCCTGTGTCTTTCACATATCTGTGCACATGTCGTTTTTCAATATAAATTGGTTTTCTAGCAATATTTGGGCTGAAATGTGTATCTGGCCCCCTGTAAATGGTTCAAATGGCTCTAAGCACTATGGGACTTAACATCTGAGGTCATCGGTCCTCTAAAACATAGAACTACTCAAACCTAACTATGCTAAGGACACCACACACATCCATGCCCGAGGCAGGACTTGAACCTGCGACCGTAGTGGTCGCGCGGTTCCAGTCTGTAGCGCCTAAAACCGCTCGGCCACCCTAGCCGGATGGCCCCCTGTACAATGACAGAGATGTACAGAGCTGCAAGGAATTAAATTTTATTTCAAATAGTACAGAAATGACACAAAGCAGATTTCAGAGGACAATGACTATTCAAACGTCTATTTTAAAAATTATGCGGGCAATTTGTGCCGGAAAACAGGATAATAGATTAAACAGCATGTTCTTCAAACATTCGTCTAGAGTGGAAAACATTTAGGAGTAGATATAATCCCATTTGGAAGGATTGTAATAAATACAGTGTGACAAGATATGTGCTTTTCAGGCACAGAGTTCGCTACGGTGGTGACCAAAAAGCGAGTGTTTACTTTCCTAACCGCACCGAAGGTATATCATCACCCCTAGCAACGAACTGAAGTTGTTCAGCGACTGTCAGTGTGTTAAGAGCCTCGTGATATGTGCAGAATCTTTAAGTTACCGCGAGACAGATTGTGACCGTACTTTATTAGTATTGTGTGAAATTGAACTTTCGTATCAACATTGGACAATTATTTGCCTGATCCGTTCCGGTTTAGTGGGCGTTTGTGAGGTGCTCGTATTCGAAAATCACATGGCGATTGGAGCATTCAGCATTCTAGCATTTCTAGGTTTGAGGACTAAACTACCTTTGATGACTCCACTTGATGTTTAATACGGACGTAATATGCAGAGATGTATATAGTATTTGATTTTGAACTGTGTTACGTGCTTGGGAAAGGAAACAATTTAGCTGAAGTGTTATATTTTTAGCTCACTCTAAGACAAAAAAAAGCGACTCACCACAAAGGAATTATCCGGATGAGACGAAAATCGATAAATGTTATGTACATGTACAAATGATTACCAATTTAGTAAAACTGAATAATTTATTCAAGAGAAAAGCTGCACAAATTGATCAAATCAATAACACGCTGGTCCACCTCTGGCCCTTATATAAGAAGTTACTCGTCTTGGCATTTTTGATAGAGTTGTTGGATGTCCTCCTGAGAAATATCGTACCAAATTCTGTCCAATTGGCGCGTTAAGTCCCCACAATCCCGAGCTGGTTGGAGGGCCCTGCCCATAATGCACCTGACGCCAACTGGTGAGAGATTTGGCGACTTACTGGCCAAGGTAGTGTTTGTGAAACACGAAGACAAGAAGTAGAAACTTCCGCCGTGTGTGGGCGGCCATTATCGTTCCAAAATCTAAGCCCAGGAAGGCTTGCCACGAACGGCAGAGAAACTGGGCGTAGAATATGGTCGACGTACCGTCGTGCTGTAACAATGCCGTGGATGATAACCAAAGGGGAGCTGCTATGAAAAGAAACGGCAGCCCCGATCGTTACTCCTGGTTATCGGGCCGTTGGGGTGCGACAGAGAGGTTGACATACACTCATGCTCATAAATTAAGGATAACTGCAGATTGTGGTGCCACACAACCTGGCACTACACAAAACTGGCGCTAATAGCATAGGCACATAGGGAACACACACGACACAGATTGTAAGTCCACGGTATTGATGAGAAGTTGAGAAAACCATCCCGAAACACATGTGCTACTAAACGCCACTGTTTCCTGCGCATGTACCCGGACATGAATATGGGATATGATCACCATGCAGACGTACACAGGCCGCACAACTGGTTGGCACACTCTGGGTCAGGTGGTCGAGCAGCTGCTGGGGTATAGCCTCCCATTCTTGCACCAGTGCCTGTCAGAGCTCCTGAAGTGTCATAGGGGTCTGAAGACGTCGAGCTATACGTCCACCGAGAGCATCCCAGACGTGCTCGATGGGGTTTAGATCTGGAGAAAAGGAAGGCCACTCCATTCTTCTGATGTTTTCTGTTTCAAGGTACTCCTCCACGATGCCAGCTCGGTGGGGCCGTACGTTATCATCCATAAGGAGGAAGGTAGGACCCACTGCAACCCTGAAAAGGCGGACATACTGGTACAAAATGAGGTCCCGATACACCTTACCTGTTACAGTTCCTCTGTCAAAGACATGCATGGGTGTACGTGCACCAATCATAATCCCACCCGACACCATCAAACCACGATCTCTATACAGGTCCTTTACAAGGACATTAAGGGGTTGACATCGGGTTCCTGGTTCTCAGCAGATGAAAACCCGGTGAGAATCACCGTTCAGGATATACCTGGACACGTCCGTGAACATAACCTGGGACCACTGTTCCAATGACCATGTACTGTGTTCTTGACACTAGGCTTTAAGGGCTCTCGTGCGACCACGGGTTAGTGGAATGCAGCTCGCAGGTCTCCGGGCGAATAAACCTTGTCTGTTTAGTCGTCTGTAGACTGTGTGTCTGGAGACATCTGTTCCAGTGGCTGTGGTAAGGTCTCGAGCAAGGCTACCTGCAGTACTCTGTGGCCGTCTTCAGGCACTGATGTTGAAATATCGGTCTTCTTGTGGTGTTGTACACTTTGGACGTCCCGTACTGTAGCGCCTGGACACGTTTCCTGTCTGCTGGAATCGTTTCCATAATCTTGAGATCACACTTTGTGGCACACGGAGGGCCTGTGCTTCGACCTGCTGTGTTTGACCAGCCTCCTGTGGCCCTAATATTCTACTCCTCATTACATCAGTATGTGTTCTTTGATCCATTTTCAACAGTCACCATTAGCACGTCTGAAAACGTCTTCACACTTACTCGCTGCACCGTACTCTGACATGCATCAACACACCTCTGCATATGTTGACTACTGCCAGCGCCACCGTGCGACGGCCGCAGGTCAAACGCACAGCATGGCCATACCCCAAGGAGATCTAAAGCCTCAAACCGCCCACCAGAGCGTTGTTTCACTATGTATCAACATTATCCTAAATTTATGAGCATGAGTCTATATAGCTGTCTGGGGCGTCTCCAGGTCATAGGGGCTTAAATCGAAGCGGGACTCGTCAATGAAGACAGTTCTACTCCAGCCAGTGAGATTCCAGGCCGAATGTGCCCGACACTACTGCAAAGGGGTTTGCTGGTTTACAGAGATCAGTGGTATGCGTCACAAGTGACAGCGTGAGTTCAGATCCCTTTCTGTGAGTCGCCTCGCTATTTGATGGTTCTTTTAGTCACTGAAGTTGCATTTCGGATCAATGATAACGAAGAATACAGGGCTCTGAGTGCTCTTCTAAAGATTGTTCGGTCCTCTCGTTGTGCCATCTCCCTAGGACGACGCCTCCTCCTCGACGCTGTGTTGGACCATGGTTCAACCATCCCTCCCAACATCATCGAACAGTGTTGTCGCTCGTAATCAGGTAATTGCTCCACTACTTCCTCATTATCTCAAAGTATCCATCTACACAGAGCCGAACTGTAGGTTAAGTGGAATCCAGACTATTTTCAGGTTACTTACCTCAGCAGTTTGCAGGCTCTTGTAGCATGGTGGGTGATAAATATTACGACAAAAACGAAATCTAAGCACCCGTCCCACAACATATAGCTTACATAATATTCACTCTATTGTGTTATCCATGCCCAAGTGTTGTCATCTGTTCGACTAGACTTCTTCTCGTTGATCTTTTACAATAACTTTTTGGTCATATCATAATAACTTTTCAGCCGACATTTTCTTTTGTTTCTACATTCGCATGGTTATTTGTTAGTAGCATTTTTCTTAGTTTTTAAGGTCTTATGTACAAACACAATATTTTATTAGACATATATGCAGAGAGGAAATTTGATTTATTGTTTCCAATAAATCGTTCAGGATGTCTGATGAAGTGCAGTACTTCATTAAGCTCTCTGGATATTTTCATTACAGAAGGCCTTTATGTTGTTGTTGTTGTGGTCCTCAGTCCTGAGACTGGTTTGATGCAGCTCTCCATGCTACTCTATCCTGTGCAACCTTCTTCATCTCCCAGTACCTGCTGGAGCCTACATCCTTCTGAATCTGCTTAGTGTACTCATCTATTGGTCTCCCTCTACGATTTTAACCCTCCACGATGCCCTCCAATGCTAAATTGGTGATCCTCTTGATGCCTCAGAACATTTCCTACCAACCGATCCCTTCTTCTAGTCACGCTGTGCCACAAACTCCTCTTCTCCCCATTTCTATTCATTACCTCCTCATTAGTTATGTGATCTACCCATCTAATCTTCAGCATTGTTCTGTAGCACCACATTTCGAAAGCTTCTATTCTCTTTTTGTCTAAACTATTTATCGTCCATGTTTTACTTCCGTACATGGCTGCACTCCATACTAATACTTTCAGAAAGGACTTCCTAACACTTAAATCAATACTCGATGTTAACAAATTTCTCTTCTTCAGAAACGCTTTCCTTGCCATTGCCAGTCTACATTTCGTATCCTCTCTACTTCGACCATCCTCAGTTATTTTTCTCCCCAAATAGCAAAACTCCTTTACTACTTTAAGTGTCTCATTTCCTAATCTAATTCCCTCAGCATCACCTGACTTAACTCGACTAAATCTTTATCTTAGGTGCATTTGAAAAAGGAGACGATTTTGTGCCTCGTCAGTCTTAGTTGCCTAACATGACGTTTATAATTAATTTCATTATAATTTCTAAAACTATCATAAATTTATTCTTTTTTCTGCTAATTTCAAATATTAGCACTTTTCAGTCTTTTGTTGTGCTGAATAAAGATTAATATATCCGCCAAACGTGGTTGGTAGATATTATCAAAAATTAATTACACTGAAAGAAACACTTCGTTCACAGATTGTATTTCTGTTTACAGACAAACATTTATCTTTCACATTTCCCCGGTAACTGGGGCTTAGAGTTTTAGCTCTCGTGTGACAGATGGTCTTTCTGGGCTGCAGCGGCTGGGCCCTTGTACCGTCAGGCGCTGGTCTGTGGCGAGGCAGCGATTTATCTCCGCTGTAATTCATGACAGGTTAGAAGTCACACAGAACTGCTGCGTGCTAGACTGTCGCTTTGTCACAGCAGAGGAGAGGAGAGGTTTGCGGATATCTGCTTTCCATCATCTGTAGACACTAGGCGTGGATAATTTTGTGATAAATAACCCGCAACAACAATATTTTAGAGCAATTCTAGAATTTTAAGGATCATCCTTTAACTCTATATATACTTTGTATATATTTTATTGAACAACTTAAGATTTAATTAATTGATAAAATTAAAAACAAAAGGCGCATCTGGATTCAAATTTCTCTTACTTTTATATCGATTAGTTTTTCTTTTAACATGGCCCATATTAGCAACCCACACAGACAATTACACCGTAGAGTCATATTAATGTGACCACCGCCTATGTGCGACGCCAACGTGAAATACCCACTCACACCGCCAGCAATAGAGGGTGTATAAAGCTTGCAAAACAGTTCAGTCGTTGCCTTAAAGCGGAAACGGAGAGATTTACGCTACTGGCCATTAAAACTGCTACACCAAGAAGAAATGCAGATGATAAACGGAAATTCATTGTACAAATATACTAGAACTGACATGTGATTACATTTTCACGCAATTTGGGTGCATAGATCCTGAGAAATCAGTACCCAGAACAACCACCTCTGGCCGTAATAACGGCCTTGATACGCCTGGGCATTGAGTCAAACATAGCTTGGATGTCGTGTACAGGTACAGCTCCCCATGCAGCTTCAACACGATACCACAGTTCATCAATACTAGTGACTGTCGTATTGTGACGAGCCAATTGCTCGGCCACCATTGACCAGACGTATTCCATTGGTGAGAAATCTGGAGAAAGTGCTGGCCAGGCCAGCAGTCGAACATTTTTTGTATCTACAAAGGCCCGTACAGGACCTGCAACATGCGCTAATGTATGATCCCGCTGAAATGTAGGGTATCGCAGGAATCGAATGAAGGGTAGAGCCACGGGTAACACATCTAAAATGTAACATCCACTGCTCAAAGTGCCGTCAGTGTGAACAACACGTGACCGAGACTTGTAGCCAATGGCACTCCATACTATCACGCCGGCTGATCCACCAGTGTGGCGATGACAAATACACGCTTCTAATGTGGTCCATCGCGATGTCGGCAAACATGGATGCAACCATCATGATGCTGTAAACAGAACCTAGATTCATCCAAATAAAATCACGTTTCGCCATTAACTGCACCAAGGTTCGTCGTTGAGTACACCATCGCAGGCGCTCCTGTCTGTGATGCAGCGCCAAGGGTAACCGCAGGCACGGTCTCCGAGCTGATAGTCCGTGCTGCTGCAAACGTCTTCGAACTGTTCGTGCAGATAGTTGTTGTTTTGCAAACGTCCCCATATGTTGACACAGGGATCGAGACGTGACTGCACTATCCGTTACAGCCGTGTGGATAAGATGCCTGTCTTCTCGGCTGCTAGTGATACGAGGCCGTTGGGATCCAGCACGGCGTTCCGTATTACCTTGCTGAACCCACCGATTCCGTACTCTACTAACAGTCATTGGGTCTCGACCAACGCGAGCAGCAATGTCGCCATACGATAAACCGCAGTCGCGATAGGCTACAATCCGACCTTTATCAAAGTCGGAAACGTGATGGTACGCATTTCTCCTCCTTACACGAGGCATCACAACAACGTTTCACCAGGCAACGCCGGTCAACTGCTGTTTGTGTAATAGAAATCGGTTGGAAACTTTCTTCATGTCAGCACACGTTGTAGGTGGCGCCACCGACGGCAACCTTGTGTGAATGCTCTGCAAAGCTAATCATTTGCATATCGCAGCATCTTCTTCCTGTCAGTTAAATTTCGCGTCAGTAGTAAATCTTCGTGGTGTACCAATTTTAATGGCCAATAGAGTATCTGACGTCCAGTAGGACGTGACCATTAACTTTTGAGCCAACAGTGGAAATATTTCGGAAACGGCAAAGTTAGTAAACTGTTCGTTTGCCGCCGTGGTTAAAGAATACCGTACATGGCAAAATGGCGATGTCCAAAACCGTTGCCGAGGCAACTGTGGTGCATCTCGGGCCAGAGATGACAGAGGTGAACGACAGCTGCTCGGATGTGTACGTGTTAATAAACATGCAGTTGTTGAGCAACTGACCACCAGATTGAACCTATGAGCTGCTAACACTGTCTCCTCAACGACCGTCCAGCAAACGTTGCAGCGTAAGGGCTGCCGCAGGTTCACACACCCATGCTGACCGACGTTCATCGGCGACGAAGGCTGGAATTTCCACGCCAGTGACGTAATTAAGTGCCCACGGAGTGGCGACAGGTGGCCTTTTCAGACGACTCACGTCTTGTGCTCCATAAGGCCCGCATCTCGTGGTCGTGCGGTAGCGTTCTCGCTTCCCACGCCCGAGTTCCCGGGTTCGATTCCCGGCCGGGTCAGGGATTTTCTCTGCCTCATGACGGCTGGGTGTTGTGCGATGTCCTTAGGTCAGTTAGGTTTAAGTAGTTCTAAGTTCTAGGGGACTGATGACTTAAGATGTTAAGTCCCATAGTGCTGAGAGCCATTTGAACCATGCTCCATAGGGCAGACGGCCGCTGGCGTGTACGGCGTGAAACATGTGAAAACTGACAACCTGCAAGAATCGTCAGGAGGGTTCAGGGCGGGGGAGCGAGTGTTATAGACTGAGGAACGTCTTCACGGCATTCTCTCGTTAATATCGTCTTTCTGGAGGGCACAGTGGATCAACACAAGTATGTGTCTTTCCCTTGGGTACACTGTCCTCTCTTACACCCAGTTTTTTTTTCTCGGCGTGATGCCTTTTACCAACAAGGCCAATACAACGTGCGACACAGCTCGTAGTGTACGTGCGTGGTTCCAAGAGCACCACGATGAATTAATCGTACTCCCCTGGCCCCCAGATCCCCTTATTTAAACCCAATCGTGAATATGTGGCCACCTCAATCGGACTGTTCGTGCTATGGATCCTCGGATGAGAAACCAAGCGCAGCTGGTCACACCATGATTCCACATCGCCGTCGGTACCTTCCAGAAACTCATTTACTCCCTTCCTGCACATCCCGCAGAGGTTCACGCTGAAAAAGGTCAGTATTTAGGCTTTTGACAGGTGGTGGCATTAACTTGACTGGGCAGTGTTAAAAAGGTCTTATTATGGTGATAAGCGTTCAGGCACCCTTCATAAGTTGGCGTATTTGTCCTGTCTTCTTATCCAGTAGTTCTCGACACCATGATTCAGGGAGGTGGAGCATTATGGGTCTCGAGGATTGCCGGCCTTGATCTGACCGTCACAGACAGAAGCGAGACTTGTCGTTCAACACCACTGAACGCCACTCAGTGTCAGAGCTGATCCTGGTGCAACACCGTGCAAGTCTATTTTGTCTGTGTTATGGCGCCAGTAGTAAACTATGCTAGGTAACCCGAGGCCTTAGCCCAGCTTCCCAACACTTCGTGGTGTAGCTCTACCTGCGACATCCCACTGGGTTTCAACTGTTGTCATCCGTCTGTTCGTCAGGTTTAATCAATTTATTCTACTATCTTGACGTAGTACAGTCCTTATCGAAGGGCTTATACCTTGTCGCAGTGTAGTCCTTCTCGAAGAAACCATGCAGACTCCTCATGTCACAATTTGGTCCTGAGTCCATCTTGTCACTACTGCCGTCACTGAACTACGGCCAACAGTCTCCGTGGTCTGTCAATACGATAAACCCATAACCCTCACGTCGGTGATTCGACCTTTCTAAAAGTCTGACGGATGGCTATAAGCTGCACGTGCTGTCTCATGGACATGTTGTGCTGTAATCTCCACCTGAAAGGTCAAATCTAGACACACCCGTAGTCACCAACGTTCTGCTTCTACACTGTTTAGTAGCATCAATGTGGCCACCTGACAAAAGGGTGAGTAACACGCTTTTGCAGAGTGGATCGCTGTGAAACGCACAGGAAGAAATTCAGTGAGGTTCCAACATACGAAAAGCTTTGTGGAACATTGACGACTCCAGTGGCGTGGCCGGCTACGCTGGGTTTCTCGGATGAGAATCCTTTGAGTGAACAGCCCAATCGAGCTCGAAATATTTATGGAACGCATATCGGAAAGACAGATTAGGCGCCATAGGAGGCGGAGTGTCCATTGCAGTCGATAAAAATTTTGTCTCTGTTGAGGTCGAACTTTAAAGTGTGGCAGTAAAGTTATCTGACAGCGTGAAACAGGTCTAGGTGAAACAAAGTTATTTGTTAGATGTTTTTACCAACCGGTTCAGGTGTGACAGTTCTAGAGTTATTAAGAAAGCGTACGATCAGTAGCGCATAAACACCCAGATCATGCAGTACCAATTGGAGGTGACTTCAACCTATTCATTGCAGGGTGTATAGACACACAGTCTTCCAAAGTGAGTTTGAACCTCTTGAGCAGCTAATTCGGCAACCTACACGCAATGGAATTATCGCATGCTTTGTAACTACAAACAAGCCTGACCTTTATCGATGACGTCAGTTTAGAGATTGGGACTAGTGATCATGATGTCATCATAGCGACATGATTACGAAAGTTAATAAATCAGTCAAGCAGGCTAGGAAAATATTTTACTATAAAGAGCAGATAGGCAGTTATTAGCATCTTAGACAATGGACTGATTTAGTTCCAGTATGGTGGACGTAGAGGAGTTATGGGCAAAAATTAGACAAATCTTAAAACGTGCTCTGGACAAGTACACACATCAAAAAAAGTGTTGCATCACATCGGTTCCGAGAGTTCCGGAACCTGTACAGAAAATTGGAATAGAGATCAACATAAACTTCATTACCGCCCTCTTTCTTGCTCATGAAAACCACACATTGCATGTTGTACCACCATGCAGCGAGACCTTCAGAGGTGGTGGTCCAGACTGCTGTACACACCGGTACCTCTAACACCCAGCAGCATGTCCTCTGGCATTGATGCATACCTGTATTCGTCGTGGCATACTGTCCACAAGTTTATCAAGGCACTGTTGGTCCAGATTGCCCCACTCCTCAATGTCGATTCGGCGTAGATGCCTCAGTGTGGTTGTTTCTCTGCCTCGTGATGACTGGGTGTTGTGTGCTGTCCTTAGGTTAGTTAGGTTTAAGTAGTTCTAAGTTATAGGGGACTGATGACCATAGATGTTAAGTCCCATAGTGCTCAGAGCCATTTGAACCTTTTATGAGCATAAGAGTGGTTGGTGGGTCACGTCGTCCATAAACAGCCCTTTTCAATCCATCCCAGGCATATTCGATAAGGTTCATGTCTTGAGAACATGCTGGCCGTTCTAGTCGAGCGATGCCTTATCCTGAAGGAAGTCATTCATAAGATGTGCGGGATGGGGACGCGAGTTGTCGTCCATGAAGATGAATGCCTCGCCAATATGCTGCCGATATGGTTGCAGTATCGGTCAGAGGATGGCATTCATGTATCGTACAGCTGTTACGGCGCCTTTCATGACCACCAGCGGCGTATGACGGCTCCACATAATGCCATCCCAAAACATCAGACAACCTCCACTTTGCTGCACTCGCTGGACTGTGAGTCTAAGGCGTTTAGCCTGACCGGGTTGCTCCTAACACGTCTCTGACGATTGTCTGACTGAAGGCATGTGCAACACTCATCGGTGAAGATAATGTGATGCGAATCCTAAGCGGTCCATTCGGCGTGTTGTTGGGCCCATTTGTACCGCGCTGCATGGCGGCGTGGTTACAAAGATGAACCTCGCCCAGGACATCGGGAGTAAAGTTGCGCATCATGCAGCCTATAACGCACTGTTTGAGTCGTAACCTAAGGACATCCCTTACATCCATGCCCGAGGCAGGATTCGAAACTGCGACCGTGCGGTCGCGCGCTTCCAGACTGTAACGCCTAGAACCTCTCGGCCACACAGGCAGGCGACAATCATTTCTTTTTCAATTTCTTCACATTTTTCATGCAGCTATTCCGTCTTAGCTTCCCTGCGCTTCCTATTTATTTCATTTCTCAGCTGCTTGTATTTCTGTCTTCCTGAATTTCCCTTAACAGTTTAGTGCTTTCTTCTTTCTTCGATCAACTGGAGCATTTCTTCTGTTACCCATGGTTTCTTCGCAGTTACCTTCTTTGTACCTATGCTCCTCTTTCCAATTTCTATGATTGCCCTTTTTACTGAAGTCCGTTCCTCTTCAGTGGTACTGCCTACTGAGCTCTTCCTTATTGCTGTATCTATAGCCTTAGAGATTTTCTAGCGTATGTCTTAGAACACCCGTATCCCTCTTCTTTGTGTATTGATTCTTCCTGAACAATCTCTTAAATTTCAACTTACTCTTATTCATAGCCAAGTCCAGTTCCCGACGTCCATTGCTCCCTTTGACACTTTTGCGCAGAGCACGCTCTGATACTACGTGAAACGCAAATTTCTCAGAATTTACCAACTCTGTAGTAAGTGATGGTGGGAGAGATTTTAATGAGTTCAGTGTCGGCCTCTAAGCGTTATGTAAATTGAAACCTCACGTCTTTGTTTCGATAGACTCCTTAATTATGCTGTCCCAGAAACACGTCGTTTACAGCGCGGTACTGATCCCAACGAGGCACTGCTCGGCTACAGCAGGTTTGTTTGGTTGTTTTAGTCGAGCGTGTCGGTCTCCTGTAAACCTCTTTGTCACGAGTTTAGGATACTGTACGCCCGTTCAGTTTGATGCTGCAGAGTCTTCTTTGTTCCGCTAGAGGCGTGGAGATAGAAGTGTGTGTGTGTGTGTGTGTGTGTGTGTGTGTGTGTGTGTGTATGTGTGTGTGTGTGTGTGTGTGTGTGTGTGTGTAGGTTCACTAGGTGCTCTATGACCCAGAGATCCGTCCAGTGTTCTCATAACTAACATGTGGAGGAAAGGCAGCTAATCTTCTTTTTCTAGTTCCATCGAACCACGTCAGAGAATTACAACACCTAGTACTGGTGTTCCGAATGGATGGGTACGCAGAGCATCAAACTCAGCGAACTATGCAGTCAAAAATAAGAAGCTCTGAGAAGGAAGTTGAGACTGAGAGATGCCGACGAAGAAAAGCCAAATATCACTTACCCGCCTTATGCTGTCCCTTATCTACTCCTATCGTAGCACCCGACGTATTTCGCTCCCTTCAGCCAAGATAAAAAGTATTGTTTGTAATATTCAAGACGATGTAAGCCGCCGAATGTCGGACATGAATAACATTCTATGCGTGTGTGGCATGTCGTACTTCAGGCAGACTATCAGAATAATCGACGACAAATACAAGGAACATCGGCGCAACACCCAACGAAAACAACCACGCAAATATGCTGTCGACGAACAGTGCCTCGAATACAGTCATGAAATGAAATACGATGAGTTGAATACCGTAGTACAAACGCCATGCTTGTGGGACAGCACTGACATAGATATATAAATTCTTAGGATCATGGTGAAAAAGATTAAAATCGCGAATTTGCAGACATTTTCTCAACACTTATGCAACAGGATACGTGAAAGATGGTGAAACATAAAGTTTTACATTATGTAAATTTAATTTCATTTTTTTTTTTTCAAGTTTCATATGTCTTTCCAAGATGAAGGAGTGGGATACACACAACTACAAAGTTTATTTTAAGCCTTTACTACCGTGAAATGCATGATATGAGGAAGAAAGGGATTTAGATGTGGAAGACGTCCCCGTGATATCGGAGAGCAATTATAGAATGATGTACGCGCATGAGAATCTAAAATTGTCCCAACAGTTTCTTTAACTGACGTTTGCCTGTTGGCTATTGTCTGGTGATCAATGTGTTCAAATGTGTGTGAATTCCTAAGGGACCAAACTGCTGAGGTCATCGGTCCCTAGACTTATACACTACTTAAACTAACTCATGCTAAGAACAACACACATACTCATGCCCGAGGGAGGATTCGAACCTCCGGCGGGAGAGTCCGCGCAATCCGTGACATGGCGCCTCAAACCGCGTGGCGAAGGTCTCAAGACAATAGTCAATGGGCAACATGTCAACAAGTGGTCTCGAAAACCTTAACAGTTTTGTAGTTCTTCCCACTGTCCACTGACAAATTTCGGGTCACCGTGAAGCTTCATTTTACTGTTTAATCACCACCGTGTACACTTTCGCGGAGTAACTAACGTGCTTGGAAAATGTTGGTTATTAACTGAGTTCGCATTCCTTTGCTTCGTGCAAAGTAGGCAAATTAAAACTTTCCTCATTTAGTCCTCGGTGCTGGATATTCCACCGCAAATTGGCTGGTGTAAGAGCGTGCGTTAGCAACACGTGAAGTAGTCGAATGCAAAGCACAAATGTAATGAGAACTGTTCCGTTCTATCGCACAAACCAATTACAGGTCACTTACTTACGCAACTTTCTGCTGTCATTAAAGCATGATTTTCATAAATTGCGACGCAATTTAACTGACAAACAACATTTCGTTAACCCATAACACATCCAAAGTATGAATATTAATACTCCATGTCAAAAGCAATATTTTTCTGAACTATAAAATGGCGAGCGTTACTATTATATGATGCAAATATAATTGTTATTTAACTTTTAAAAGAAAAGTCATCATGGGTAATGAAGCTGTAGTGGTTATATTGTTATAAAACTTTTTTAAATGTGCATGCGACAGTTAAAGTGAATGATGAAATAAAGGATGGATGGTTTTCGAACTGTATGGGGTCTTCCCAATATGGTAATACGTTCGAGAGCTTAAATTCGTGAAACTTTTATTCGTCAATGAATTCCTGATAGTCACTACTAAGTTGGCTGAAGAGTTGGCGCAAAACAGCTAGGATCATTACGTGGTGTTATCTTCACGCACATGTTGACCTCTTTTTCGAGCGTTATACGGCCGTACTAAGTCATAATGAAACGCTCCCTTTGAAAAATTAAGAATGACAGTGCTCGAAAAACTCTTAGGTTATTTGGTTTTCAAACAGCTGAGCACAACTGAACGTACTCAGACAGTTCTCTCTTTACATATTCTGATCATCACTAAACTGACTCACAATATTTTTAGCGCAACGGAGTCTGACTTTCAACAATCCCTACAAAAGAATGGCCCTGACAAACAATAACTTATACCTTTCATGAATCACTTACCTCACAAAAACCTTCGTTACTCCAACTACTGCAATACAGCGAGCGCCACTACTGCCAGCTAAATAAAAGATTCTAACTAGTGAAGGCACTACTGATAGGCATAGTTAGCAAATGAAAGATTTTGATAGAGCACAAACAATGTATTTACCTTCATAGCGTACAAAAGAGGTTATATGTGTGACATCCAATTAAACAAATTTCCTTTTTCTGACGGACACACGTCCAGATCGTCCGCTCTCAAAACTCTTGGCATCTCTCTCCCCACATCTACCACTGCTGGCGGCTCACCTCCAACTACCCAAGGCTACGGGCTGTTCAGCCCAACAATACACAAGCGAATATTCCAACAAAAGACCAACCAGCCACAGACTGAACACAGCGCGGTCAGTGATTTTAATTCAGAGCGCTACATGGCCTTACCAACATAAAAACCTAAACAGCCTACTTACAATACTAGTGTGTCCAAAGGAACTACAATGAAAACAGCACATTGGATTTTAAATATTAAGACTGGTAAATGCTATCGTTTTGTGTTCATGGAATGCTAAGAGAACTGAGGATCAGTTTCGATCTAATTATCTTCTCTAGTTTGTCATTCACTTTCCTCATAATTTTTTTTTTTTTTTTTTTTTTTTTTTTTGTCCGTCAGGTTTCCCTCTTCTCCGTCTTCAGTTCTTGTTTCTTTTATTCAGATTGTTTCAAAAAGCAGTAGTAGTAGGGGAGAGTGTTGTACCATGGAGCACATCTCAGAGTTTGCATCTAGCAACCCCAGCAACAAAAGTTTAACGTATTTTCTTACTCCATCTTTAAATGACAGCATCCACTTTTTGTGTACTGCAGTATTTTTCGAAAGTTACAAAAAATGTACAAGGAAATTAAGGTTTTTCCAGATGCGAAAAAGTGTTCCACAGTACACGTAGTCATGTACTTATGGACAAATATTTATAAGTGTAGTCATCGAGAAAATGTTGTCAATGATGTACTTAATGATGCGCCTGCTACATTATTATTCTACTACGCACCAATAAGTGGTAATTGAAATCCAGTTTGGCAGAAGTTACAAATTAAATAAATTTCAAAATAGAAGCTATTGCAAACCAACACAAAATTGTAGGCGTCTCCCACTGCAGGGCTGGAAACCCCTATTGTTCTATCAGGATGCAGACCAAGGACCTAAGTGCCGTCGTTAGACGCAATAAAACAGTGTGCAAGATTATTCCGTTTATTACTCAGAGTACAAGTGGATGTTGTGTCATCTGCGACGGCTGGTGGCTACGTAATCGGGAGAAGAATCAGGTGAATCCAACAGAGGACTCTACACCAGCTGGGAGTGCAAGTCCATGAGACACTGGTGCGGCGGTTTGCCGCCCCCTGGCGAGGTAGGCAGCCGTGCTTGACTCATACACCGTTTCGGGGAGTACCGAGTCCCCTACCATATCATTCCCCTCGTTGTCCCATCAGGAGACCGCGATGTTGGATGCCGCTATGTGGTGCTGAATGCTGAACCTGTCTCCCCGGCATGGTAGGCCGTCAGACTCGTGCGACGTTGGGGTTTTAGGGCAGCTACTGCCCTGGACAGGAGCCGTGTCGGTACAGCCCTTGGCTACCCACCAGCGCCGGCTGCCGTACTGCCTTTAGTACTGAATGCTGACCTCATTATCGGTAGCTACGGATCGCTGAGCTCGTAAGGTAGCAAGTGTGAGACCAACAGTAGGACAATCTAAGGCACAAGATGTTACCGTACCTTTAGCAGAGAATTGAGCGCCAACGACATGAATGCCATCGATCATACTCATAGAGTGCTCTTAGCAGGTGAAGTATTTATGTCGTCGAAGAGAGGCTCCAGCCTACGAAGTCAGCTGCCTTTAGTTCCGGTGCATCTGCTTGACGAATTTGTTACAATATCCTTATTGCTTAGTCAGACACCAGCTATGTGATGCTACGTTCTACCTAGTGTCTCCTAGGTAACGTTACGGAGGCAGTTCGATCTGTAGGCTTCTAATGATTTTCTGCTGAGATCGCTCGCAGTCTCGCTCAAGAAGAACGGTTGGAGGCTGTTAATCCTTCAGCGCGATGAGTACCACCTGCTGTTCGCTCTTAGAAAATTTTGCTCTCCCGTTTCCTCATTAATTTATCGTGTAACAAAATGAAGAATCTGAAGAACTTCATTTCGTCCGTAAAAATTTCAAGGAAAAATATGGTGCACGTTCGACACTGTATTTAGTCTTCACACAAACGGGTAACTGAAGACTGAACAGTATCTTCCAAATAGCTTTAATATACAAGGTGTGCCTGAAGCTTTGTGCAAATATCAATATTCATTTTGCAAAAACTGTGGAACTTACAAATTTGTGGTATATGACAAACGAAAGGATAAAGAACGAGATTTTTGTTATAATGTCAACGAACTTCAGCACGTGTGCCGTTTGTTGCTCGAAGAATGTTTAATTGATGCTCTATTTCACGCCAAACGTTTGACAACATTCCTTGTGTAACATCAGGCATCTTCACAATGTGTCCAAAGCTAGTACCTGTGTAAGGTAAACCTTGAAGGCGTCACGTCTGCCTATCTTACAGGCCAGGTAGTGCGCCATCACTCCCAAACCAACTGTCAGGAAATGTTTCCTTAAGAAAATTTCTAACACGCAACCCCCAATGCGGTGGTGCACAATCTAGTTGGAAAATCACAGCAGGTTGCAAGTTCCTCAGTAATGGTTAGACAAACTGTTTAGCTGTTATTGATTTTGGACAAAAAAGAAAAGGCCAATGGCTTTGTTGTGCACTGAACCGCACCACACAACCACTTCAGGGGAATCCCTAATGTCATCTAAGGCAAAGAGCAGACTTTCCAAACCCCTTACTCTCACCTCACATGTGGAAAGAAGCCTCTTGTGAAAAGCTAAATCGTTGAAGATTCGTATTGCTGGTCTCGAATCGTGCGAATATCTCAGTCGCAAAAGCTATTCGACAAGTTCCATTATCTGGTTGTGACGTGTTTATTATCTGGACCTTACGTGCAAGTGCAATCTGTTGTGTGGCATTATTCGCACTGCAGTCCTAGGAATCGCTAACTCACGAGCTGAGCGTCTAGTAGACGTCAGTTGAGCAGGTTCGACACTTTTGTCACTGACCGAAGGCCGCTCTTTTTGCGGTGGACCCAACACACTACCTGTCTGTTTAAACTTAATGTACCAAGCAACAATAACCCATCTGTCAGGCACCTCTGTTCCGCATTATCTTACTAAAATTTTGCCGCACGGTAACTGGAAATGTTGTCTCGTGTTACGACAGAACACACTGCCCTTACTCCTCGTGTGGCACCAGTTACAACGACAACGCTTTTAGTGCTCGCTACTCGTAACACTTAACAGTAAGTGGTCCCGACAGTCGGGATACCAGTTACTTTGGAATAAGGCTGGGCATCTCGGACATATTCTGAGTCGTGGTCACCTTTGTGCTCTTACCGCAAAGATTACCAGATGCACCGGTTAGTCCCTCAACCGTTACGGGTAAAACCCAATGGGACTCGGGGCAAGTAAGGCTAGCAACCTGCTTCCCTGGTACTTTAAATATGATGCTGGCAACAATCAGAGCAAAATGCCTCGGACCTTTAGAGGTGACGGAGTCCCACCTCCAACTGACAAACCAGGGACTTCTAAGATACGACTTGGCAAACAAATGGTAATGAGATGGGGAGCTATTAATATCAATGGGGGCTACTCTGGGAAGAAGGTAGAGCTGGCAAAGGCTGCAAGTAAGATGGAGCTGGACGTTTTAGCTGTTAGTGACATTCGAGTAAGGGGTGAGAAAGAAGAGGAAGTGGGAGAATACAGGGTCTGCCTGTCAGGAGTCAAAGCAGGAATAGGACAATGGGGTGTAGGGATTTACACCAGGAAAGAAATGGAACCCAGCGTAGTTGCAATAAGGTATGTAAACGAACGACTGATCTGGATAGATTTGACAGTGTCCAACAAGAAAATTAGGATTGTGTCACTATATTCGCATAGTGAAGGGACAGATCGAGATAAGATGGGTAGTTTATATGAGGCACTCAGTGATGTAGTTGTTAGAGTAAAGGACAAGGACAGTGTTCTGCTCATGGGGGATTTTAACTCCAGGATTGTAAATCGAACAGAAGGGTGTGAAAAGGTTATGGGTAAATTTGGAGAGGATATAGAGGCCAACAGGAACGGGAAACAACTCTTGGATTTCTGTGCCAGTATGGGCTTAGTAATCACAAACTCCTTTTTTAAACACAAGAACATTCACCGGTATACTTGGGAAGACAGGGGAACCAGATCTGTCATTGACTATGTAATAACAGATTAGGAATTCAGGAACGCTGTGAGGGACACACGTGTATTCAGGGAATTCTTTGATGACACTGATCATTATTTAATCTGCAGTGAAATTGGGATTGTGAGGCCAAAAGTGCTGGAGGACAGGTCCATATTTAGGAGGATAAGAGTGGAGAAACTTCAGGATAAGGAAATCAGGTACAAGTACATAACAGTGATCTCAGAAAGGTGCCAGCTGGTTGAATGTAGTAAATTGCAGTCATTGGAAAAGGAATGGACAAGGTACAGGGACACAGTACTAGAAGTGGCTAAAGAATGTCTTGGAACAGTAGTGTGTAAAAAAGTAGGATGAAGCAAACAGCTTGGTGGAATGACACAGTCAAGGCAGCCTGTAAAAGGAAAAAGAAGGCATATCAAAAATGGCTACATACTAGAACTCAGGTAGACAGAGAAAGTTACGTTGAAGAAAGAAACCAAGCCAAACAGATAATTGCAGCATCCAACAAGAAATCTTGGGAAGACTTTGGAAACAGGTTGGAGACTATGGGTCAAGCTGCTGGAAAACCATTCTCGAGTTTAATTAGCAGTCTTCGAAAGGGAGGTAAGAAGGAAATGACAAGTATTTTGGACAGGTCAGGAAAACTGCTGGTGAATCTTGTGGATGCCTTGGGCAGATGGAGGGAATATTTTGAACAGTTGCTCAATGTAGGTGAAAATACGATCAGTAATGTTTCAGATTTCGACGTAGAATGGGATAGGAATGATGATGGAAATAGAATCACATTTGAGGAAGTGGAGAAAATGGTCAATAGATTGCAGTGCAATAAAGCAGCTGGGGTGGATGACATTAAGTCGGAACTCATCAAATACAGTGGAATGTCAGGTCTTAAATGGCTACACAGTATAAATGAAGTGGCCTGGGAGTCGGGACAGGTTCCATCAGACTGGACAAAAGCAGTAATCACACCAATCTTTAAACATGGAAACAGAAAAGATTGTAACAACTACAGAGGTATCTCTCTAATCAGCGTTGTGGGTAAAATCTTCTCAGGTATTGTTGAAAGGAAAGTGCGAGTATTAGTTGAGGACCAATTGGATGAAAATCAGTGTGGGTTTAGGCCTCTTAGAGGTTGTCAGGACCAGATCTTTAGCTTACGGCAAATAATGGAGAAGTGTTATGAGTGTAACAGGGAATTGTATCTATGCTTTATAGATCTAGAAAAGGTATATGGCCGGGTTCCTAGGAGGAGCCATTGTCTGTTCTACGAGATTATGGAATAGGAGGCAAACTTTTGCAAGCAATTAAAGGTCTTTACATGGATAGTCAGGCAGCAGTTAGAGTTGACGGTAATGTCAGTGGGAAAGAAATATAAACGTATTGAGTGCCAAATAGGAGGAACAAAGTTAGAACAGGTGGACAGTTTCAAGTATTTAGGATGCATATTCTCACCGGATGGCAACATAATGAAAGAACTGGAAGCGAGGTGTAGCAAAGCTAATGCATATCTGTGCACCGTTCAATCTTTCGACCAACTTTATTGTATGGGAGCGAAACCTGGGTGGATTCAGGTTACCTTATCAATAAAGTTGAGGTTACGGATATGAAAGTAGCTAGGATAATTGCAGGTACTAGTAGATGGGAACAATGGTAGGAGGGTGTCCACAATGAGGAAATCAAAGAAAAACTGGGAATGAACTCTATAGATGTAGCAGTCAGGCTTAGATGGTGGGGTCATGTTACACGCATGGGAGAAGCAAGGTTGCCCAAGAGACTCATGGGTTCAGCAGTAGAGGGTAGGAGGAGTCGGGGCAGACCAACGAGAAGGTACCTGGATTCGGTAAAGAATGATTTTGAAGTAATAGGTTTAACATCAGAAGAGGCACCAATGTTAGCACTGAATAGGGGATCATGGAGGAATTTTATAAGGGGTGTATGCTCCAGACTGAACGCTGAAAGGCATAATCAGTCTTAAATGATCATGATTATAATGATGATGAGGAAGTTTCAGGCTTTTTATTCTTTGCACAATTCTCATACAGTTAATGAAATTACTCTTTGTGATGCACTAAACTGCAGATTTAACACTGCCGAGTGTGACGAGAAACACTATGCCTTTAGCGATTCCTATGTAATTTAGCAACTATGTAGGAAAAGATAGATTGCTACTTACCATAAAGAAGACGCGTTAAGTTGCAGACAGACACAATTAAAAGACACCTACATGAAGATTTCGACCAAAGACTTCATCAGTAAAACAGAGACACACACCATTCATCCACACAAGCAAGCACACGTCATGCACAATTGACCACAGGCTCCAGCATCTCGCATTAGAATGCAACTATTACGTGGGACACAAGCAGCAATCTGGACGGGGTGGGGAAGGGGAAGGGATAGTTGTGTACAGTTGGGGAGAGAGGCGAACGCTGCCTGGTGAAGTATGCTTGGACTAGAACGCCATAAGGTGCAGCGTCAGGAGTTTGTCGGGTACGGAGGGGGGATGGGACAAAGGAGCAAAAAAAGGAGAGGAGTGGGGAAAGACAGGCGGATCCATCGGCAGAGGGCAGTAAATAAACAGGGTTGGAGATGAGAATGGGGAGGAGATGATAGGAGAGAGGTGGTGGAAACTGTTAGGTAGAGGCTGTGGGGACAGTATGTTGTTATAGGTTGAGGCCGGGATAATTACAGGAATGGAGAATGTGTTGTAAGGATAACTCCCATATGCGGAGTTCAGAAAAGCTGGAGATGGAGGGAAGGATCCACATGGCTCGGGTAGCGAAGCACCCATTGAAATCAAATGTGGTATGTGTTCTGATCAGCTGGCTCACAGGATGGTCTACTGTGCTCTTAGCCACAGTTTGGCGATGGCCGTTCAACCTGCTGGACAGCTGGTTGGTAGTCACACCAATATAAAAAGATGAGCTGGTAAATGACATGACTGTTTTCACAGGTGGCCTGGCCCCTGATGGGGGGAGGATAAACCTCTGACAGGACCAGAGTAGGAAGTGCTAGGTGGGTGGATTGAGCAGATTTTGCACCTGAGTCTTCACTGGGTATGATCCTTGTGGACAGGGTTGGGACTGAAAGTGGCAGAAGGATAGACTAAAATGTTGTGGTGTTTAGCTAGGGCACAGAACACCACTTTAGGAGGGGTGGGAAGTATCTTAGGGAGAAAGACCCTCATTTCAGGGCATGAAGATGTGTAATCAAAGTCCTGACGAAGAATGTTGTTCAGTTGTTCCAATCTGGGGTTGTACTGGGCGGTGAAGGGAACACTCCTTTGTGGCTGGTTCTTGCGGGTTATGGGAGGATTCAGGGTGTGATGTGGGATAGCGCCTATCTGTGAAGGCCTTGGTGAGACCCACAGCATACTGAGAAAGGGAGTTTTTGTCACTGCAGATACACAGGAAGTTTTCAGTGTGTAAAGGATGACAGCTGCCAAAATGAAGGTACCGTTGGTGGTTAGTGGCTTGAATGTGGACAGGGTTGCAGATGGAGCCATCAGAGAGGAAGAGGTCGACATCTAGGAAGGTGGTATAGGTGGTATGCTGGGTTGAGGACGTCCAGGTGAAATAGTTGGGAGAGAAGCTGTTAAAGTTGTGAAGGAACAACAATAGCGTGGCTTGGCCCTGAGTCCAGTTCATGAAGATATCATCAATGAACACGTAACAGACTGGCGCTTTGGCATTTTGGGAGCCTAGGAAGGTCACCTCTAGACAGCCCATTAAAAGGTTGGCATAGAAGTATGTCATGCTGGTGCCCTTCGCTGTTCTGCGGATTTGTTTATATACCTTCCCTTCAAAGGAGAAGACGTTGTGGATCAGGATAAAGTTAGTAACATGTATGAGGAATGAGGTAGTGGGGCTGGAGTCTGAAGGACATTGGGGAAGGTAGTGTCCAATAGCAGGAAAACCATGGACTCTAAAATGGCCCTGAGCACTATGGGACTCAACTTCTGAGGTCATTAGTCCCCTAGAACTTAGAACTAGTTAAACCTAACTAACCTAAGGACATCACACACATCCATGCCTGAGGCAGGATTCGAACCTGCAACCGTAGCAGTCTCGCGGTTCCAGACTGCAGCGCCTAGAACTGCACGGCCACTGCGGCCGGCGAAAACCATGGGCGTGAGGGATATTGCTGTATAGGGAGATGGTATCAACAGTGACGAGTAGGGATGCAGAAGGTAGAGGGTGAGGGTGTTGAAGGAAGTGGTTGGTGTCTTTGACTTGGGAGGCTAGATTATGGGCAATTGGTTGGAGGTCTTGGTCAATGAGGGCCGAAACTATTTTAGTGGGGGCACAATAATCAGGCACAATGGGTCATCAAGGATTGTTGGGTTTGTGAATTTTGGGGAGCATACAGAAGTGGATGTGTGGGGTGACACAGAGATGAAGACGGAAATGGATTCATGGGAGATGTTCTGGGGAGAGCCTAAGGCTTTAGGGGGGCATTTCTAGGATGTAATCACTCTGACAGAGTTTACAGGTGGAGGAGAGAAATAATTGGCTGAGGGTTTCTTCCAAATTGTCACTGTGATTCACAACAACAGTGGTGGAATCTTTGTTTGCAGGTAGGATGATCAGGTCAGGATTTGTTTTGATGTTGTGTATGGCTTTCTCCTGAAAGGTTGGTGTTCTGACGAAGGGACCTGAGAAAGAATAGTGAGGCTAAGTTTGTGGTAAGGAATCCCTAGACGGTTACCCATGGGTGGTTACGTAGGAGGAGGGAAAGATCTCAATTCGATGGTGGTATGAACTGGAAGAAGCAGAATTCAGTGTTGGAATAAGGGGGGTTTGGGATAGAGAGATTGGCGGCAAAGAAGTATTTTCATTGCAGGGATCGGTAGAGTGTAGGTCTATAACAAGTTCAGCATGGATAAATTTGGGTGTAGGTCTAAAGGTGAGGCCTTTGGATAGGACTGAAACTTCCGTGCAGCTGAGGTTTTAATGGAAAGGTTCACAACAGTGTTATGGGACTGTGTTGGCTCTGGATTTGGTGGAGAGTTGGTAGGGAGTTTTGGAGGATGTGGCAAGTTCACCAACTCTGCTGCAATCATTGCACAACTTTTTATACTGGTATTACTGCCAACCAACTATCCATCAGGTTGAACAGCCGTTGCCAAACTGTGGCTAAGTGCAAAGTAGACCATACTGTGAGCCAGTTGATCAGAACATATTTGATTTCAATGGATGCTTCACTACCCAAGTCATCTGGATCCTCCTCTCCAAACCCAGCTTTTCTGAACTCCACATATGGGAGTTATCCTTACAACACGTTTTCCATTCCTGTAATTATCCTGGCCTCAACCTATGGTAACATACTGTCTCCACACCCTCCACTCAACAGTTTCTACCCCCTCTGTCCCATTCTCATCTCCTACCCTGTGTATTTGCTGCCCTCTCCTTCTTTGCTCCTGCCCCCACCTCACACCTACCCTGCGCCACGACATCCTAACACTGCGCCTGTTGGCATTCTCATCCTTGCACACTCCACCAGACAGCATTCATCTCTCTCCCCAACGGTACACTACTATCCCTTTCCCTTTCCCACCCAATCCAGATTGCTGCCTGCATCCCATGTGATAGTCGCATTCGAGCCCAAGATTCTGGAGTTGGCACTCACGTATGCATGAGGTGTGCTTGCTTGTCTGTATGAGTGATGTGTGTCATTCTTTTCTTGGTGAAGGCTGTGGTCGAAAGCTGCAACGTAACGTGTCTTCTTTATTGTAAGTAACAATTTGTCTTTTCCTACATTGTTGACATTCCTACTGGATTTTTCTATGTAACTTAGGTTTGTCATACTGTTGAAGGGAAAGTATATCGTTTCCTTGGTGCGATGGTGATTTTGAGCTATTCTGTGGTCAAAGCTGAGGCGAAGCATAGCAAAACAGTACCGAAACGTGATTCCCACTCCCTTTTCTCTCTCACTACCTCGAAAGGCTCTTAACCAGCGGCAAAAAGGTACCAGGCGAAAACACTGGCGCGGGTTACGTCGTTAGTTCTCCAGAAGCTCTTCTTCAGAAGAGAGGAACGCAGAGGTGAGGACCGAAAAATGTCCTTTCCAGGATTTGGCGCCTTTCCGATCTCTACAAGGTATGCATGCTACACTCATTTTCTTCTCTTCTAGTGGGAAATGAAATTTGTGTGTTAGAACGCTGCATTTAGCTTGTGATTTTTTTAGGTTTGATTTTGTGAACTGGAGCAACCTGAAGTGCTATTCTTTATAACTCGTGTATCTATGTTGTGCTGAACAATGCAAAACCTACCTGATAAGTAACCAACACCGTCTGAAACTGTATAACTGTATTTTAAGGGAAACGCTATTTGCTAACAGTCGCCAACACTGTCTTAAACTGTATCGATGTGTTTTTAACTAACTTTACGAAAGTGATTAGAAAACTCAACTGCATAGTAAATAAGGTTTTCCTTGAAGTTCTATTGTACAGTACAGTGCAGTGCTACAGTATGTAGCTTGCACTTCCAACACACAAAGTTAACAGAATAATGATGCTACATAAAATTTCTAATTGAATGTTGAAAGAATGAATCACCAACATGTTTCTTTAAAAGTGCCCTACCAATTTACTTACACAATCCGACTGATAGAATTGTATACACTGAATAATGCATACACAAATGTAATACTGCCGTGTGAAAAAATAAAACTGTCTGTATATGAAATAGGAACTGAATTTTACCTAAGTGGATGTGAAGCTTACCGTGTTCCACAAAATGCACTGTGCTGACACAAATAATCAGAAAATAAGATATCCTTTCGTGAGAGGACGGTGGTGGAAATTGAACTTGCTAAATGAGTGAACGTAATCTAACCTTTAAAAAATGTATTGCAAGAACTGAAACTTATTGGCTGACTATGACAATCATCATTAAAAATGTATGTTTTATAATAAATATTTCTCTGCCATGAAATTTATTACTAAATGGTAGAGGAGTGGGAAAATGTACAGGATGTCCCCTTCGAAAGAGATCCCACAAACATGTGTAGCAATTCTGTTCAAATTTCACTCGTTTGACGCAACAGTATATTTCCGGGCGTCGCTGTGGCTGGAGCTGTGTTCAGTTTTAGTGACAACGTAAGGCTATTCTATCGAAGAGTGTGTGTTTCTTGTGAAACAATACTGTATTACTGGTTCCTTTAAGACATATCAGCGAATGTTTGTTGAACGGTTTGGAGACCAGGATACACCGTCTAAAAGCTGCATACAAAATTTAGTGAGCAAGAGCAGTGGAACTATGTTGGATCTTCACAGCCGAGGACGGCCGCCATTATCGGAAGAATAAGTGACTGATATGAAACGACGATTGTTGGCCTATCCTGTGAAGTCATTTTGACGTTTATCTCAGGAATGTGGGATGTCACAGAGCACATGTCACAGAGATGTGAAGAAAGGCGGCATGTATCCATACAGGTTTACAGTTGTTTAGGAACTGAATGTCAACGATGAAGACAAACGCATAAATTTTGCCGTTGGTTTTAGTACCAGTTGGACGATGAGGAACTTACCTTCGGCGGGGACCAACAGGATGGCGCCACATGCCACACGTTTCGAGTGACCATGGCTGAGATCGAATCATTTTCCCCCTTCAGAGTGATTTTGAAAGGGCTGTGGTCCTTAAGGTCACTTTATTTAACACCATCTGACTTTTTTCTCTGGGGTGGCCTAAAAGGCAAGGTCTATAGGAACAAACCACACAACTTGGAAGATCTATGAGAGAACATCATCTGTGGAATCCAGGCACTGACATCAGTGGTTCTGGCAGCAATATTCGAGAATCTGCGACATCGCGTTTACAAGTCGAGACTGGTCACTTCCAGCACTTTTCGCGATTCACCTTTACTTTCCCAAGAACAAGATATGACGTTTATTTATTTTCATTTCCTGATTTTTGTGCAAAGCCTTTAAGTGTAGTTTAAGCAAATGTTTCTATGTGGGGACTCTTTCGAATGGGACAGCCTGTAAAATTTCTGTGTGCAAGGCTAGTGAATAGAAAACTTTACTTATTTCGTTTCAACAATGAAACCACCTAATTCAAACTAATTAAGAGAAAGTCCACCAGAAACCTTCCGTTATTCAAACACATCTTAAATTACGGGCAAACAAGCAATGAAGCAAGATTAAAATAATAAAAGCCCTCGGTCGCAAAAATTAAATCTTTTGACCTAGTTTCGGCACTACTATGAGTGCCTTCATCAGAGGTAAAGCATTCAAACTGGCGTATCACGCATAAAATAAATATCAAGCGATTAAGTTTAAGTTACATAATTTTAAAAACGAATGGATGGAAGGCAAGCCACTATGGTGTGCTCACACATGTCAAGCCACAGGTAGCAACCAGGTCAAAAGACTTAAGTTTTGCGATCGAGGGACATTAATTTTACTTTGGAAACGATCGCTGACCATGGAGCTATGTTTAAAACCTTAATGCAGCAACACTTTACCTCAAAAAATCTTCACATATCCAATTTCTTGTTACCAAAGCATGATTCAGAATTCATCATTATCTGTAACTTTATCTCTGTCTTCTGCAAGCTATTTCCATCCGCTCCGCAGCACAAACAACATACGACTATTTCTCTAGCTGTTTTCTTAGAATGCTCACTGCAACGACGTTGCCACTGACAACCAAAGATCACAGTGCTTGTGGTAAGAAACTCTGTGGCGATTACCGAAACCTACTGTTTGAAAAATGTTTCGCGTACAAATATGAAATATGACACATCCAATTCAAATATAAAGCTCACACAACTTTCCTTGAACATCAAAAACAAATCAGATACCTCACAATTTCAACAGATAAAGTTCAGATTAACTCTTAAATATTGTGCCATCGAGAGGAAAAACTTGTTAATAATACACTACTGGCCATTAAAATTGCTACACCACGAAGATGACGTGCTACCGACGCGAAATTTAACCGACAGGAAGAAGATGCTGTGATATGCAAATGATTACCTTTTCAGAGCATTAACACAAGGTTGGCGCCGGTAGCGACGCCTACAACGTGCTGACATGAGGAAAGACTCCAACCGATTTCTCATACACAAACAGCAGATGACCGGCGTTGCCTAGTGAAACGTTGATGCGTTGCCTCGTGTAATGAGGAGAAATGCGTACCATCACGTTTGCGACTTTGGTAAAGGTCGGATTGTAGCCTATCGCGATTGTGGTTTATCGTATCGCGACATTGCTGCTCGCGTAGGTCGAGATCCAATGACTGTTAGCAGAATACGGAATCGGTGGGTTCAGGAGGGTAATACGGAACGCCGTGCTGGATCCCAACGGCCTCGTATCACTAGCAGTCAAGACGACAGGCATCTTATTTGCATGTCTATAACGGATGGTGCAGTCACGTCTCGATCCCTGAGTCAAGAGATGGGGACGTTTGCAAGACAACAACCATCTGCACGAACAGTTCAAAAATGGTTCAAATGGCTCTGAGCACTATGGGACTCAACTGCTGTGGTCATCAGTCCCCTAGAACTTAGAACTACTTAAACCTAACTAACCTAAGGACATCACACACATCCATGCCCGAGGCAGGATTCGAACCTGCGACCGTAGCAGTCGCACGGTTCCGGACTGCGCGCCTAGAACCGCGAGACCACCGCGGCCGGCACGAACAGTTCGACGACGTTTGCAGCAGCATGGACTATCACCTCAGAGACCATGGCTGAGGTTACCCTTGACGCTGTATCACAGACAGGAGCGACTGCGATGGTGTACTCAACGATCACCCTGGGTATACTAATGGCAAAACGTCATTTTTTCGGATGAATCCAGGTTCTGTTTACAGCATCATGATGATCGCATCCGTGTTTGGCGACATCGCGGTGAACACACACTGGAAGCGTGTGTTCGTCATCGCCATACTGTCGTATCACCCAGCATGATGGTACGGGGTGCCACTGGTTACACGTCTCGGTCGCCTCTTGTTCGCATTGACGGCATTTTGAACAGTGAAAGTTACATTTCAGTTGTGTTAGGACCCGTGGCTCTACCCTTCATTCGATCAATGCGAAACCCTACATTTCAGCAGGATAATGCACGACCGCATGTTGCAGGTCCTGTACGGGCCTTTCTGGATACAGAGAATGTTCGACTGCTGCCGTGGCCAGTACATTCTCCAAATCTCTCACCAACTGAAAACGTCTGGTTAATGGTGGTCGAGCAACTGGCTCGTCACAATACGCCAGTCACTACTCTTGATGAACTGTGGTATCGTGCTGAAGCTGCATGGGCAGCTGTACCTGTTCAAACCATTCAAACTGTGTTTGACTCAATGCCCAGGTGTATCAAGGCCATTATTACCGCCAGAGGTGGTTGTCCCGGGTACTGATTTCTCAGGATCTATGCACTCAGATTGCGTGAAAATGTAATGTCATGTCAGTTCTAGGATAATATATTTGTCCAATGAATACCCGTTTATGATCTGGATTTCTTCTTGGTCTAGCAATTTTAATGGCCAGTAGTGTACTTACACTCGCAACTGAGGATTCACAGATCAGCCACATTAAAAATAACTTTTTTATGTTACTAAAACATATTAACATTTTACATACCAAAATAATGTACCTCCAAAAGCATATTGAGCGAATACTTAAAAGTCCTCTGATACACAGTAAGTTTTGTGTAAATCCCATCAAATTTAACTCCTGGGTTAAGAGATGTCCTGGAAGTCACTGAATAAGTTATTTCTAATATGGCAATTTCAAAATCTGCCCCCTCCTGGATAAAGTTCTGCAGATGCCTATGCTCTGTACCTAATGTTCTGACTGAAATGCTGTTGTCAAACACTGCACTCAATAACTCTCTCCATGGCCCAACCTGTATATATCGTTTTCACATTGCTGGCATCAAAACAAGGTCAGTGAATTTGCACAGTGCAAATAATGTAAACTGTGAGACGGAGTCGCAGTGCTGCATGTGGGAAGTGGCAGACATGGTATTCTGTTACAGTTTAGGCAAAAGCTCCAACTGGCGGAACGGTTGGTGTAATAATAATAATAATAATAATAATAATAATAATAATACTTCTGATAACGACGTCCTCCGAGTAGTCCCCGCCCGGAGATCCGAATGGGGGACTATTTTACCTCCGGAATATTTTACCCAAGAGGACGCCATCATCATTTAACCATACAGTAAAGCTGCATGCCCTCGGGAAAAATTACGGATGTAGTTTTCCCTTGCTTTCAGCCGTTTCCAGTACCCGCACAGCAAGGCCGTTTTGGTTAGTGTTACAAGGCCAGATCAATCAATCATCCAGACTGTTGCCCCTGCAACTACTGAAAAGGCTGCTGCCCCTCTTCAGGAACCACACGTTTGTCTGGCCTCTCAACAGATACCCTTCCGTTGTGGTTGCACCTACGGTACGGCTATCTGTATCGCTGAGGCACGCAAGTTTCCCCACCAACGGCAAGGTGGGGGGGGGGGGGAGGGGGGGGGGAATGTTGGTGTATGCTGAACGATATCATCAGCGCCACATTCCATACATAAAGATGTGTTTGGTTAGTAGTAGTGGTGGTTTGCAGGCATGGGGTCAGTCACAAATAACAACGAGGGACCGCAATAAACTTTGCACTCCGAAAGTAAAGCAATGTGTGTTACCACGATTGGTAGATACACCTCAAACAAGTGGGAAAAGAAATGGATCCGCTAAAGGTATAAATCTAGTTATTGCATGGTCAGTAACTCGCGAATGGTTACTTTATATACACTGGCAGAAAAAAATTAAACACCCTCAAGTCCAAGGTGATTTTATTGAAAAGTGAGGTGACATGTAGTATACGATAAAAGATCGAGACCAAATGAAACACACAAGTTACAGTAAAGAGTGCCGAAACAGCCGCATCAGTAGAAGTGCATTCAGAATAACGTGGTCAGTAGATGCGCAGTGGGCAGTGCACGCATGGGAAGAGCGGCAGTGGTGGAGGCTGTGGGCAGGCGCTGTAGGGAACACTGAGCGCTGGGATGTGTCACTCGAAACTGAAGCATGCTCTTGCATTATTTGTATATTAAGAGGAATACCTGCATGCTCACTCTTGCATGGTGACCATTCAAAGACGTCTACTGTCATCACTGCTTTGCTTAGTATCTAAAACGAATTTCGCCGAAAATGCAACAAAAATATGGATTTATTTTCGCCTGGCTTGTCAACCATCTGTAAAACTTACAGAGAAACGCCATGAGTGAAAAATTTTGAACAAAACCTACATTTCTCTTGGAGCCATGTTAAAATTTGCTTCTTTTACCAAAACACAATGCAGTTTACACAATGTCACCACACTAACATGCTGTACATGCGCAATTGCGAAAGAATTCTGAAACAGTAGTTCATTCATTTTATGAAGCGACGAACTGAGGAAAAGTAAGGTCAACAGATTATCAAAAAGCACGTGCTAGGTACAAAAATAAACGTGTAATGTCTCCACTTACGTTGTTCCAAAATCCTCAGAATTTCTCGTTTCGCCGGCTACTGATGACCCTTAAAAATTACATTCATCCATCTGAAATACCTGTAGTTAGTGGAATGACATGGTAGATAATGAAGTTCCACCTAATAACCATATGAGGAAATAGTCTCCTCTTTGTGTGCTATTATTTGCCATCTCAAACCCTTTATGAAACATTGGGAATATTGAGAACATTTCATTCTGGCTTTATCGCTCCATCGAAGTCTGCAGAAAAATTCAGTATGTTAGCTAAATTTCATATGCAGCAACTTATTATGTAATATGCACCAAACACAATAATCATAGCGAATCCTTTGTTTCATTGCAAGCTTTTCAGAATTTCGCTTAGTGTCATATTTTAGAGCAAATATCACAGTAACCGTAACCATTAACGACATGATGAGCATGTTATCAGGAAGTTGACACATAAACCTAAAAGTAATGCAAAAATGAAATCTTTTCACCGAATGGTTTCTTAAAAATCGTTTGAGAAAGATTGCAGGCTGTTGTAACGCCGGAAATGCATATCCTCCTATTTCGATCTATTGTACTATAAATTTTTTTTCCTTATTTTGTTACCTGAAGATATGACACTTTGGTGTCTTTATGTATTGTAATTGTTTTACTATTTGTATAATATATATATATGCATTTATGTCGATGTATAATTGATTTGTTTTGTAAATATTATTTGTATTTTTACGCTGGGTGTGGCCTAGCGAAAATTATGCTATCGAACGATTACATCGACAGGTTGTGTGGAGAACCAAAGTGTTTAGGATCTTTGGTAGTGTTAACTCTGCCGCGTGGAGCGCGGGCAGAGGGGAGTCTGGCTGGAGCAGGGCGGTGGAGCAGGTGTGTTGTGTGACGCTCCCGCGAGTTGCCGCGCTTTCGGGGTTTGGCAGCATGTAGTTGCGCTCGACTTGCTATGATAGTTTCTGACACGGTGTCGCGGACGGGAAGCATTAGCTGGCGCACATCCAGAGCCCGTTTCGCCTGGTGGCCGTGTCGAGAAGAAGAAGCGCCAACATCCAGCTTGTGCAACAGCGACGGCCGACAATGAGTGGCTGTCGCCACCTCCTCGATCGACGGCTTCAAACCTTCAATCAACCAACAAGGAAGACTGAAAGCACGTAAAGTTTTAGAACTGTATGGCAGACCTCAGCTTTTCAAACTGTTCAATTTGCCTCACAAAATTACAACAATGTAGCATGAACCTTTGTTGCTCATTTTCCCAATTGCATTACCAAGCAACGTCCCTTCCTTTTTCCGGAATGAACCCGAGTGTCGTTGAAATTCAAACGCCAGCATTAAAGTAATATCATTTCACTTCACTGCTTTAGTTTCAAAGTTCAGTTAAAGTATTCATAGCTGGCTACAATATTTAGATTACACAAGCACAAATTAAGAGTGCGAGTTTTGTTACCATATTTTAGCTTACCTGTGACTGCAGCTCAGCTTGGTACGTACTAAATTTTACTATTGTTAATTGTCCAGAATCATTTAATTCAAGTTCAAAGTTAAATCTCTTATTTCTAAATTGCATAGATTCAAGTATCTTTTGAAATGATTGTTGAGTTAGCCCAAGACTAAACTTATTTTATTGAATTTCGTAGTTCTTCAGAAACAAAGTTCACTATTAATTTCAGTCACTAAATTAACTTTCAATTTTCTGGTGTTATTAATTCTTTTGCTAAATTAAGTCAGAGTGTAGCGAAATTTATTACTTCTGACAAAAATTCAGTTTTGACACAACACCTGCAACCTTCAGTTGCCACGCTTTTAGTGCTAATTAAATGTGCATTAATCTTTCATTTTCTGTTATTATAGTAGTTGTCCGTAGGATGACCGTAATTTTCCCCAAATCCGAAATATCTAATTAACGCCAATAATTGTTAACGTAACGACCGCACATTTACTTTCTTTATTAATTTTACCCTTTTCTCAAAACTAATTTCCACCAATTTCATTTACATTTTTCCTTTCATTTAGGTGTAACCCATTTCTCCCTCTTTACCGACAGATTAACTTCGATGACGATTGCTTTTCCCAAATTTCGATTAGGTACACGCGGTGTAATTTTTCACTGTCATTAAGGTCGATAAGTGAGGGGCAGGTTACAATGTGTGCCTCGATTCTGCCGTCCTGCAAGTCACCGACCGGCCGAAAGCAGAGTCGGCCTCCGGAACAGACGAATGAACTCGCACAGTGCTTTGAATCAAAACTGATGACTGCGCTTCCTGAGCACACTGGACACGTTGTACGGCATTCTGGACGCAACGCGGGCGTATGTTGTGGCGTGCAAATCACCATAGAGGTGTCGACTGGCATTCTGCCGTAGATTCTCCCGAGCATCTTGCGCCTTTTGTTGCAATTCGACAATGGCTGTTGCAAGCCCTAAATAATGTGCAAGTTCCCGGTTCCTCACGTCCGGCGCGCGACATCTGGTGATCGTGACGGCCAGGACATTTGTACTCACTAAGAGCACGTTGCGACGCAGTAGCCGTATGTGGACGAGAATTGCCGTGCGTAAAGAACATGCCACCTTCCTGTCGAAGAAATAGTAGTAGCCCGGGCGCCCACTGTCTGCTTTGTCCTACAGAAGCACGACGAGTTCTAACTGATGGCCCTACTGCCCATAAAGCCTCGGGTGTGGCCTGTCTGTCGTGGGGGAATACGCTCCAGAATAGGCAGCTCGGCAGATCTACCTCATACACGTGTACATCGATCACCCGCATGCAAATAGAACCCACTCTCACCAAAGGGTCCGGGTTCGATTCCCGGCTGGGTCGGAGATTTTCTCCGCTCAGGGACTGGGTGTTGTGTTGTCCTAATCATCATCATTTCATCCCCATCGACGCGCAAGTCGCCGAAGTGGCGTCAAATCGAAAGACTTGCACCAGGCGAACGGTCTACCCGACGGGAGGCCCTCTTCACACGACATTTCATTTCATTCATCACAGAGGGCACCATTCTCCAGTCAACTCTTTCATGACGCCAGAGTAGCCATGCCGCGGCGTCGTGGTGTCAGAGGCACACAAGATCTCAATTCTGCTGCAAACAGACGGTTTCCAAACGGTCGCTGATGACACATCAGAGGCAACGTGTTCTCGGATTGCGTCTCTGGACGATGTTCGGTGAGTCACCGTGGCTCGGACAATGCGTCCATCTTGACGTACGTGTGTATTATGCAAACGTCCACCTCCTGGTCTACAGGTGTGGGAATGTGCACAGACCCCTGTCGAAGCACCGACACCCCACTGATACACTGTTCCCAACAAATGCAGGAATACAATGCAACACCGTTCAAATGAACCTCTTCAACAGTAGTATGTACTCGTCGTTTGATAGTAATCTAATAAAAATATTGCATACCCTGTCCCCCTCTAAACTCGGCACAGCTATTGCCTGCAGATACGAGACATGTACAGACATGCCTCCTGAACGCTATCTCATCGCCGCTGATGGTGACAGATGAATCACTAACAGTACAACTCCTCTGAATGAACTACTATACCCTGGTGCCATTGAACACACTCCTTGAGGGTGTTACATCTTTCTCCTGTACTGTAGATCACTTACGTGTGCAAGCTCTCACGCCATAGTACCAGCGTGCCATATGGTTCTGTCAGTGGAGTCTAAAACGGACTGCATTTTATCTTCGGATGACGCGAGATTCACAAATAGTACGGTAATTAATTGCCACAGTAACAACGTGTGTACGGATGTAAATGGTTCAAATGGGACTTAACATCTGAGGTCATCAGTCCCCTAGAACTTGGAACTACTTAACCCTAACTAACCTAAGGGCATCACACACATCCATGCCCGAGGCAGGATTCGAACTTGCGACCGTAGCGGTCGCGTGGTTCCAGGCTGAAGCGCCTAGAACCGGTCGGCCACTCGCGTCGGCACACATGCAAATCCTCCAGCGCCATGAAAGATTTACAGTAACAGTTTACAGTAACCAGTAACACTTGATCGAGTTCCTGTGCACAAAGCAGCTGCAAATTTCTGATTACTTTAAAAATGTGTTACATTTTGAAATTGAGCATTGAAGTGCAAAAAGTTTAGAAAAGGTTCTGAATTATGTTTAAAATGTGTTGGAAGACGGTAAGCACTCCCATTGTGAAAAATTGCATGATTATAGTCCGGATAACTTGCACACCATTTTAAGCAAAACCTAGTTTTTCATGCACCTCAATATTTATGACGTCATATCCTCTGAACTATGTCGTACCGTAATTTTGCACGCACATTTTGTGGTAGACGTGGATACTCTGCAAAATGCGTGCGAATAGAGTTAGTAGTAAAGAAGTAATAAACTGTAACGTCATGTCTGATGCTGAAGTTTTACCGTATGAACACCGGAAGTGCAGCAAAAGATAAATCTTCTTTTTCCTTTCATCATTTTTGTGAGCGTGTGTGTGTGTGTGGGGGGGGGGGGGATGTTGTCAGCAATAAGAAGTTTTGTAAAGGTCTGATATTATGTGAAAAGTTTGTTGGAAATCGCTAAGTGCTCTCATTCTCAAATCTTTGTTGTTGTTGCGGTCTTCAGTCCTGACACTGGTTTGATGCAGCTCTGCATGCTACTCTATTATGTGCAAGCCTCTTCATCTACCAGTACTTACTGCAAACTACACCCTTCTGAATATGCTTAGCGTACTCATCTCTTGTTCTTCCGCTAAGATTTTTACCCTCCACGCTTCCCTCAAGTACTTAATTGCTGATCCCTTGATGACTCAGAACATGTCCTATCGAACGATCACTTCTTCTCGTCAAGTTGTGCCACAAATTTCTCTTGTCTCCAGTCCTATTCTGTACCTTCTCATTAGTTAGGTGATCTACCCATCTAATCTTCAGCACTCTTATGTAGCACCACATTTCGAAATCTTCTATTCTCTTCCTGTCTAAACTGTTTGCCGTCCATTTTCACTTCCATACATGGCTACACTCTATGCAAATACTTTCAGAAAAGACTTTCTGACACTTAAATCTATACTCGATGTTAATAAATTTCTCTTCTTCAGAAACGCTTTCCTTGCCATAGACAGTCTACATTTTACATTCTCTCTACTCCGACCATCATCAGTTGTCGGCCGGAGTGGTCGAGCGGTTCTAGGCGCTACAGTCTGGAACAGAGCTACCACTACGGTCGCAGGTTCGAATCCTGCCTCGGGCATGGATGAGTGTGAAGTCCTTAGGTTAGTTAGGTTTAATTAGTTCTAAGTTATAGGGGACTGATGATCTCAGCAGTTAAGTCCCATAGTGCTCAGTTATTTTGCTCACCAAATAGCAAAATTCATTTACTATTTTAAGTCTCTCATTTCCTGACCTAATCTACTTTAATTCGACTACATTCCATTATCCTCGTTTTGATTTTGTTGGCGTTCATCCTTCCAAGACACTGTCCATTCCGTTCAGCTGCTCTTCCAGTTCCTTTGCTGTCTCTGACAGAATTACAATGTCGTCGGCAAACGTCAAAGTTTTTATTTCTTCTCTAAGCATTTTCATTCCTACTCTAAATTTTTCTTTTGGTTTCTCATTCTCAAATACTGTGTGAATATTGTCTGGGAAATTTGCGCGCCGTGAGTTTCGCTCTCCTAATAAATATACACAGTTTCTATCTGTAACACGTGCCCTGCTGTGTGAAGACTTCAACATTAAATTACACCTCTTAATCAATAGATTATAGCTGCATTTTAAATTTTTGAATTAGGTGAATATTTATATGAAATATTGAAAATCAAATTTTTGTTGCTCCTGAAAGTAACGGGGATTGTGCACCACGAAACATGAACCGGGTTAGCCGTTTAATAACAGATGTTAGTTCAGGAATTGTGGGTGATATACTTATAAGGGATAATAATACAATCTAATATAGTATAACATAATGTAATATAGATGTTTTTTGTGCGGGAATCGTGGGTGACAAACCTATAAAGGAAAAAAATTAACAGGTGCTGTTTATCTCTAATTTGAGGGTCGCAGGTCATCCACGCTGGTGAATGACATTACACTTTCAGATATGCAACGGACCACAATACCTCATATGCTTTCCTCCTTCCACTGCGACCAGAAATCATGTACATTAGGTTTTTTGTAAAATATCAGAGTAAATAATTCATCTGTTAACTTCGACCTGAGATGGTGGTGAGCCACAGATAAGATTCAATATACTTCTCTTCCTATGTTGTTGCAGGCCTTCCTTCTGTAGTGGAAGACGAATATGATTGATCAGCAATCCCGAGGGCGCTGAAAACTACACTGTTGAGCGCCTGTACACCCCAAAAACAACAGTACCCTTGATTAGCACCTTGTAGAGAGCAAACGTGTAACGAGAGTTCTATGCGACAATAACAAAAAGCGTACGTTAAAATCTCGAAGGCCGCCATTATACTAAGCTATTAAAGTAACGGCTGTAATAAAAGCAACTGAAAAAAGAACACGTTTTTGGCTTAAGAGATTTACACGTCGCATAATCGTGTATTTTCTGCGAGTCTGCAAAAGGAAAATAAAAATCAAGATACAAGTAACATTTTATTATCCCTAGTAATATCGTAAACGCCAAAATAATTCTGTCTGTTATGCATTCACGAGTAAATCGTTGAACCGATTTCAATGAAATTTGGTATAGAGACAACTTGAACGCTGTGGCAGAACATAGGCTACGTTACAAAATGTGCAATAAAGCCCTCCGTCTTCAGGCCACAAATGGCCCGTCGGGACCATCCGACCGCCGCGTCATCCTTAGGTGAGGATGCAGACAGGAGGGGTGTGTGGTCAGCACACCGCTCTCCCGGTCGTTATGATGGTATTCTTGACCCGAGCCGCTACTAGTCCTCAATTGGCATCACGAGGCTGAGTGCACCCCGAAAAATGGCTACAGCGGGTGGCGGCTGGATGGTCACCCATCCAAGCGCCGGCCACGCCCGATAGTGCTTAACTTCGGTGATCTCACGGGAACCAGTGTATCCACTGCGGCAAGGCCGTTGCCACACAAAATATGCAATACAAGAGATTTATTAATTTGAAGAATATAACGTGAACTATAGAACAATAATTACTCTTTGAAAAAGCTATTTACTCACTGATATTTGAACTTTATCGTATTTGCGAAAATACCTAATTGTATATGTTCTACATAAAACAATTAGACGTAATGAATATAATTATTATACTATCCTCAGCATGTTTGATTCGTACTTCCATACTAATATGAGTCAGAGGCCCAACGCATTTTAGCCGCTGACCGTCGTAGGGTTCTTATACCTTCTGGGACACTTGAATACACACAACGTCGGCTTCATTTAAATGTTGTACCACAAATAGAGCAACGCTGCGTATTTCCTCGTAGAATTTGGGAGGCTTTTAGTGAGGTTGCGTTTCATTATGATGTGCTAGTGCAGCCGCGGTTTACAAGCAAAATCGTGACGGCATCTGATGTAATTCTACTTACAAATGTTATAAAATTTGCACTGCATCGAACTACAAATTATTTATATTCTTTATTCCTCTGTTTAACGTTAATTAATAATTTCAGTAAGTTCACTTATTTTAGTACTTTTATGATCACGCATCATAATAAACTACTGACAGCTAGTGGTCTTGTGATTAGCATTTCTGACCCTCGCTCACGCGGCCCCGGGTTCAATTCCCGGCCGGGTTGGATTTTCTCCACTCGGGACTGCGTGTGTATTCTGTCATCATTATGTTAGCATCTTCGACACGCAAGTAAGCGAAGTGATGTCAAATAGAAAGACTCTCCCTACCAATAAGGCCGCACGCACGTTTATTTCATTTTACTTCTATCCGGGCGCAACTGCGGGTAACAGCTAGTCATTTCATAATGTTTTATACTTTTCATATTCGCTCCTGCGAAACGCAACTCGCCCTTTTTTCACATGATATCTTGCGAACCATGGATGAAGGGTATCAGACGGATGCCATATTCCTTGACTTCCGGAAAGCGTTTGGCTCGGCGGGTCCCGGCGGAGGTTCGAGTCCTCCCTCGGGTATGGGTGTGTGTGTTTGTCCTTAGGACAATTTAGGTTAAGTGGTGTGTAAGCTTAGGGACTGATGACCTTAGCAGTTAAGTCCCATAAGATTTCACACACATTTGAACATTTTTTGTTTGACTCGGTGCCTCACTGCAGACTCCTAAGGTACGACCATATGAGATTGGTTCCCAAGTATGTGAGTGGCTAGAAGACTTCTTAAGTAATAGAACCCAGTGCGTTGTCCTGGATAGTGAGTGTTCATCGGAGGTGAGGGTATCATCAGGTGTGCCCCAGGGAAGTGTGGTAGGTCCGCTTTTGTTTTTTATCTACATAAATGATCTTTTGGATTGGGTGGATAGCAATGTGCGGACTGAACCGCCTAGAGCCGCTCTGCCACACCAGCCGGCTAACAGTGTCGACACACTGCACTATCCTGTGGCTCACGCATGTGATCAAATCCGAGAGTTGCCAGAGAGTTCGCAAAATTTAGCGGTTCTTTGAGAAAGAGGGCTTAAGTCACGAGTGGACAGTTAGCACCAACTGTAGTGTAAATAGACAGATGGCAATCATAGGAAAGATTAACTCACATATCAAGCATGTGTTTCCATACATATGTTTGCACGAATCTTCCTTACTTTTGACTAGCACTATGTCTTGTAAGAACATAGGTCACTGCTTTGTAAATATCCTGTATGCATCAGTCTTCTGTGTGAGACATCACGTTGGCTAGTGTTGGGGGGTGAGGAGGGGGGGGGGGGGGGGGGAAGGGTGGAACCATTCTTCCACACAAACCGAGTCAACGAGCACTTTGCTAATTTCTTCCACCTTCTGGAAGGTAGCTGTTTTTCAAAAAATTGGCATGTCTTTATGTTTCACATATTTAACATGGGGAACAGACCTTTTAATCACGGCTTCTGCTGGGACTCAGGTATGCTGCAATGCGTAGTTTATGAGAAAATCTAGGTGCAAGTTTTGTACGTACCTCGTGCAGGGGCAAAGTTTGAAGACTTTGCCCCTGCAGCTTTTTTCCTTCTCCTTCTCTTCTGTCTCGTCGTACAGAATATCAATAAATAGTATATGTTACGAAAAATCATTAAAAATAGTCATTTTCAACCAATTAATTTCATTAATAAATCGATCATTACAGGAAACGTTCTTCAAGTAAGTATTCCGTTTGTGGTTCGCAGCCAGAATTCCAAATGTTTGGACAGCTCCAAAGAGTTTTCAGCGATGGACGAAGTATTACCAGCTGCCGAAAAGATTCCAGACATAGATGAAAGTACTCTTTCCTAATTTTCACCTCGGTTATGTACAAATACTCGTAGATCCCTTGCGGAACAAGAATCGAAAACCTATTTGAAGAATATTATACACTACTGCGCAGCATATTAACACTACGTCAGGAAAGACGTTTTGTTATGTATGCACGAACCATCCGGAAATTTTTTTTGGAATGTTCAAACAATAGCTGACGAGGTGACCCAAATTAAAAAAATTCTACTGCGACCTGCACGAAATCAGGGAATTTCACGAAAGGGCTGCACGAAGATTTTTTTAAAAAATCTGTCATTCTTCCGTACGTGGGACAAGAAAAATTTCTTTATGTTATTGATTAGTGGGGGGACTGTGAGACACTTTACGATCAAATATTTGTAGACGGAGAAACAGAATGTACTGCACCGTAAAACTCACTCCCCCAGGTGTACCCCTTTCACTGAGTGTGTGTGGTACTCTACGAATTTGTTGCTTCTGCGATAAAAACCATCTGGAATTCTGTTCTAGCACAGCAAGCTAAAGTAAGTAAGACGATTCTGTCTTATTGTGCAACAAACGGAAGAGAGATGTGGTGAAAATTTGCTAATATAACTATTTTTCAATAATTTTTCACAAGATACACTGTTTAATGATATTCTGTACGACGGAAAACAAGTAGACAAGAAGATTTTGAATCTGCTGATCGGAAGACAATTAATGTTACCATAGGAAAGATAGGCATAAAATTTCAGCATCGATTTTCTCAGAAACTAGCGGCCACCGCATGAAAAGCCGCTAGCCAGGTGCCCAAGACAGGTTCCTCTACACCATGCAGCTACCTACGACTCAGCGAAAACCGTAATTAACAGGTCTGACGATCCCCTTGTAAGTATACCTTCAGGAATGTAATATGGGTACCGCTATGGCTAGGAATCCATTTGTCTTTTAATAATCACAAAAACAATATCTGACACTGTCAATGGCTTGTTACTGCCAGGATTCTTTGAACTGATGCATTTTTAGGTTCTCTGAATCCTTCCTCGTGCAACCTTTGTTAATGCTTCTAAATGGTAAACACATCCTGTGGGCGCCATTTATTTTCATGAATTGGAAAGCATGAGGTCTCACGAGCAGCTAGTGAAATAAATATCGATCCAAACAGAGCCCCGCTTTACCCAGACAGGTCTAACACAATTTCCGCAGAGACTACCCACGAACGATTGTTTCACCTTAACAATCATCCACAACATGAGTGTTCAGCACACCTTAAAGTAGAAGTTTTTTTTCATGCCATCCTGAAGGTCCAGAACACTACGCCGAGGCTTTCGTTCCCTGTAACTCGCTATGATCACCGCTGTGCAGCAAAGTGGTGCCCGAAACGTGTGCCGAACTCGAGAATACACAGGAATGGCAGCAGACACCAGCACCCAGTTCAAGAAGTCCGAACGTCCGAGTTCACCAACGCTCAGCCAACTCAGAATCTGGAGAGGAGGGTGGGTGCAGGGGACAGGTTGTCTTGTAGTTTGTCGATGGTCCGGGTATTACCGCCCGGTTGTACAAGCAAGTGGCCCAGAGAACAGAGTTCCTGGGTACAAAGAAACACATCTGAGGAAAGGAAATACAATACCAACCTGACTTTAGCAGCTGTTCAAAGTGGCCCCTTCATCTCTTGTCACTTTTGGCCTTGTTAAGCAAGTTGCTGAAGGCAGATCGAAGCTGGGCTGCTGGAATTGCTATAGTCTTATCCGAAATGTTCTGCGGCAGTTCTTGAAGACTATGAAGGTTGTTGCGATACATCTTCTACTTGAGGGCTCCCCATACAAGGTCAAGTGACCTAGGTGGCCACCTAGGGCTTTGACCAGATTGAACTCTGCTAAGAAATATGTCAGGCGTGAAGATTGTGTAAATGTGCTCCAAGATTGGGCCGGCTGTACGATCTATTGCTCTATGCTGTTGGAATTAACTGTAGGTGTTTTCCTCCGCGGTTAATGCTGCCAAAAATGGTATCCACTCGTCCGGAACACTTCTATTTGTCCCACCTTGTATTTAAGTTCTTAGATTGCTAGTATCATGAATGCTATTTATTATCTTTTCTCACATTTCTTAATCAGTTGCACGTAAAACAAGGACATAACACTGCTCGACCGACTTTTACGTTCGGGTTGGGAGCAATTAAAAAATCAGCAACTGTGACTTAAAAAAAAAGAACTTCTCAAAAATCCCACAAAGCCGCAGGGTCATCTAGATGTGGCCTTCCAGCGACGGATAAGGGAAGAAGGTTACAACCTCCCCCTTTCCCAAGGAATAAAACATCATACTGCCTCGCCAGACAGTATAAGTTGGAAGGAAACCACACCACGTAATGGATGCTTTCTAGTAGAAAGTATACCTGTAAACATTTGTCGTGAAATATCAAATCTCTTCTGCTGTTCGTCACTATTCTCGTTGCAACTGAAAAAGTGAGATGGCCCTGCGTTCTAAAACCTTCCAGTTGAGTTTTAACTTCAATTCATTATGCCTTTTGTGGTGTTACAAGCCGGTTGCAAATATTGCTAAAAATGTGAATATAACGACCATGCCCTCTGAATGTTATCTCACTAACAAAGTAATATTTAGAAATCTGATACAAACTATACTCTCTCAATTAAATACAGTGTGGGTAGTAGATAGCTACTATAAAATGGTGGCATCAGTATGTTTGCTGATTCATAAACACAATTTTTCGAGCATTTTGAGTTTTATTCTGTTAGAAGCTGTGCTTCGTTTCCTACAACCATCCCCGTTCCACTGAATCGCCGCTTTCCCCCTCAGCCAACTCAAATCCACGAGCGCTCTTACCTTCTACACTTACTTTTCATTAAAATTATAATTTACTGCAGATCCTTTGACAGAAGATTGTTCTCAGCACTGATTACACTGGACAACAAAAAATAATTTTTGAATGTTTCGAGCACTTCATGAGGCAATTGCTACTAATTTCGGGTAGAGAAAAAGAAATATGACAACGAAAAATTTTTATTAGCTCTACTTTCTCTGATATATACAGGGTGGAAGTATTACATATTAACGGATTGAGAGAAAAGGATACATTTTAATTACATACATGCTAAAAACAATGAAAGTGCATTTGATTTTTGTAACTGGTAATTACATGCTGAGAGTTCTAAACTGCTGGAAAAATACTTCGCAGATGGTCGAGTCTCAAGAGAATCATATGGTGGCCTATTGACTTCGTCGTCTTTTAGCTTTGAGTTCCACAGAATCCCTACACAAAGACCAACAGCAATCCGCAAGCATTACTTCATTCCAACAGCCCTGATATCTTTGTTCCATAGCAGAAATGTCCTGATGGAATCTCTCACCATGTTCATCACTAACAGCTCCACAACTGGGAGGGAAAAAGTCTAGGTTGGGATGGAGAAAATGTATCTTAAGGGACATGTTGCATCCCAGGTTACGGTATTTTTGTAGGAGCACTGTCACCATTTGCTTGTAGTTGTTATCTCTTTTGTTGCCTAAAAATCCATGAACTACACTCTTGAAAGCTTCCCAAGCTTCCTTTTCTTTCCCCTCCAAAACTTGGTCAAATGCAGGATCCTTTACAAGTTCTCTTATTTGTGGTCTGACAAAAATGCCTTCCTTAACTTTTGCATCACTTAATTTCGAAAATTTCCCTCTTATGTACTTAAAGACCCGTCCTTCTCGGTTCGTAACTTTACCAAAGTTTTTCATCAAACCCAACTTGATATGCAGGGGTGGAAGAAGAACGTCTTTTGGGTCCACAAGAGGCCCTGCCAACGACATTTTTCTCGCTAGGGTGAAGATTTCTTGCAGACCAATCTTCTTTAATATAAAGCAATTTCCTATCTCTACTGTTCCACATACATAAGAAGTTGCAATGCTTTGTGTACCTCAGTTGCAATCCTAATAGTATGGCAATCACTTTAACATCACCGCAGATTTTCCATTTGTGTTCATGACATTTAATTGAGTCCAAGAGAGCCGTCATATTTGCATATGTCTCCTTAATGTGAACAGCATGAGCAACAGGAATAGATGAATGAAGGTTCCCGTTGTGAAGTAACACAGCTTTCAAACTCAGCTTGGAGGAGACTATGAACAGCTTCCATCCAGTTGGATCATGATTCAAATTGAAAGACTTCATCACGCCATTAATGTTGCAGCAAACAACAAGATTGTTTTTCTTCTCAAAAAAGGGAACCAGTTCCATGTGAAACTTCCCCTCAGAAAAAATTTAGTGAATTACTATAAACATCTTAAGTTATTTGATTTTCAAACACCTGGATAAAACTGAACATACTCAGACATTTCGCTCTTTACATATTCTGATCAACACTAAACTGACAACCAATATTTTTAGTGCAACGAAGTCTGACTTTCAATAATCCCTACAAGAGAATGGCCCTGACTAACATTAACCTATACCTTTCATGAATTCTTACCTCACAAAAATCTTCGTTACTCGAACTACTGCAATACAGCGAGCGCCAATACTGCCAGCTAAATAAAAGATTCTAACTACTGAAGGCACTAACTACGCGCTGTTCACAGCCAACTGCCCAACGCTACAATGGCGAGTATTACAAAAATGCCAACCAGCCACAGACTTCACACAGCACAGCCAGTGCTTTTCATACAGAGCGCTACGTGGCGTTACCAATATAAAAACCTAAACAGCCTACTTACACATGTGACGTTTTCTGTAGTGTGAGATTCTCACATCACTTTAGAGAAGATTCCATTGCTGCAGTCGTGACCGAAGAATTTCTGCATTCTGCATTTTCATTAGAATCACTCAATTCCACTTGACCCAGTCTTTGCGGTTCATCATCTTTTCCCTCAAAATCAGGGTCATGGAATGTGGAAGGCTTGTTTGGTTCTTCTTGTTCCACACCGTCTTCATTTTCTACTTCAAACACACAATTTTCGGGTGGAGTAGGAACTGGTAAACTATCCGAATGTGGAATGGGTCGAATAGCAGATGGAAGATTCGGGTACAGGACTGTTCTTCTTTTCTTCATAGACAATCCTGCCTTTATAGGTGGAGTCAGGCAGAAATAGGAGTCATCTCTATGGTTTGTAGGCTCCCTGTAAATCATAGGCACAGCGAAAGTCGTAGATCGTTTCTTCTTTTTCAGCCATTCTCGCAGTGTATAACTGAACATGTGTTGCAACATACACTCCTGGAAATGGAAAAAAGAATACATTGACACCGGTGTGTAAGACCCACCATACTTGCCCCGGACACTGCGAGAGGGCTGTACAAGCAATGATCACACGCATGGCACAGCGGACACACCAGGAACCGCGGTGTTGGACGTCGAATGGCGCTAGCTGCGCAGCATTTGTGCACCGCCGCCGTCAGTGTCAGCCAGTTTGCCGTGGCATACGGAGCTCCATCGCAGTCTTTAACACTGGTAGCATGCCGCGACAGCGTGGACGTGAACCGTATGTGCAGTTGACGGACGTTGAGCGAGGACGTATAGTGGGCATGCGGGAGGCCGGGTGAACGTACCGCCGAATTGCTCAACACGTGGGGCGTGAGGTCTTCACAGTACATCGATGTTGTCGCCAGTGGTCGGCGGAAGGTGCACGTACCCGTCGACCTGGGACCGGACCGCAGCGACGCACGGATGCACGCCAAGACCGTAGGATCCTACGCAGTGCCGTAGGGGACCGCACCGCCACTTCCCAGAAAATTAGGGACACTGTTGCTCCTGGGGTATCGGCGAGGACCATTCGCAACCGTCTCCATGAAGCTGGGCTACGGTCCCGCACACCGTTAGGCCGTCTTCCGCTCACGCCCCAACATCGTGCAGCCCACCTCCAGTGGTGTCGCGACAGGCGTGAATGGAGGGACGAATGGAGACGTGTCGTCTTCAGCGATGAGAGTCGCTTCTGCCTTGGTGTCAATGATGGTCGTATGCGTGTTTGGCGCCATGCAGTTGAGCGCCACAATCAGGACTGCATACGACCGAGGCACACAGGGCCAACACCCGGCATCATGGTGTGGGGAGCGATCTCCTACACTGGCCGTACACCTCTGGTGATCGTCGAGGGGACACTGAATAGTGCACGGTACATCGAAACCGTCATCGAACCCATCGTTCTACCATTCCTAGACCGGCAAGGGAACTTGCAGTTCCAACAGGACAATACACGTCCGCATGTATCCCGTGCCACCCAAGATGCTCTAGAAGGTGTAAGTCAACTACCCTGGCCAGCAAGATCTCCGGATCTGTCCCCCATTGAGCATGTTTGGAACTTGATGAAGCGTCGTCTCACGCGGTCTGCACGTCCAGCTGAGGCGCCAGGTGGAAATGGCATGGCAAGCCGTTCCACAGGACTACATCCAGCATCTCTACGATCGTCTCCATGGGAGAATAGCAGCCTGCATTGCTGCGAAAGGTGGATATACACTGTGAAACGCCCCTTAGAAAAATTGTACACGACTTGCCTATGTCAAACGTCCTCTTTGAACAATTATACACGAATGTGCTTAAACTGACACACAATATTTTTAGTGCAACGCAATCTGACTTCCAAAAATCCTTACGAAAGAATGGCCCTGACTAACATTAACCTATACGTTTCACAAATCACTTACCTCACAAAAATCTTCGTTACTCAAGCTACTGCAATACAGCGAGCACCACTACTACCAGCTAAATAAAAGATTCAAACTACTGAAGGCACTAACTACTGACAGGCATAGTTAACAAATGAAAGATTTTAATAGAGAACAAACAGTGTATTTACCTTAATAGTCAAAATATATATGGTAGTTCATGACATCCAGTCTTACAAATTACAAAACTCCGCGATTTCTCTTCTCACATCCACCACTGCTGGCGGCTCACCTCCAACTGCGCAACGCTACGCGCTGTTAGCATCCAGCTGCCGCTGCCCAACACTACAATGGCAGACAACAATGCAAACCAGCCACAGACTACACACGGCACAGCCAGTGATTTTTATACAGAGCGCTACGTGGCGGCGGCGTTACCAATAAAAAAACCTAAACAGCCTACTTACATAGCCCCCATGCTCCCCATAAAAAAAATTTACAAATTGTTTTGGGCAGTGGCCAATACAGATTTGAAAATTTTTTTCATAGTTACAATGACAAAGAAATGAAATGCACACACTTATCGATTTGGTCAAAAGCTAAAATTTTCTCACAGTCCATAAAGACAGTCCTGATCATTCACCCAAGTAAAATTTCAGTGTTTTTCTCAAAGTCTGAGTAGTAAAAGAAAATGCACACGGAAGTAGTGGATTTCCATGCAGTCTTGAAGAAGTAGTGTTGTCCTTCTGACTCTTGACATGCAGACAGGTAATGGGCTACAACAGAGCAAACCCACAGCAGAGTCAGTCGAAGTTTTAAAGAATATTGGTAGGTAGGTCGTCACAGAGTAGACCCATTGTAGTCCTGGTAGAGATTACGGTATTGGTGGGCCACCAGAGGTGCAGACCCAGTGCAGTCCTTGTAGAAATAATGGTATTGGTGAGTCATCAAAGGTGTAGACCCACTAAAGTCCTTGTAGAGATTATGGTATTGGTGGGCCACCAGAGGTGCAGACCCACTGCAGTCCTTGTAGAGATGGCTAGCAGCCATCTGTTGCGACTGTGCAGGTGCACAATCACCATCGAAGAGTCTTGCGGAGAATATACCATAAACCATAAACCACCACTTTTGCACTAACAATTTTTTTGAAATGTCCTTTCAACCAGCAATGCTGTTATCCAGTCCCTTACTGAATTATTAACACACGTGCAAACACTATCAGTCCCTACTTCTCACATATTGTCCATATACTATGACCAACAGAAACGTGTGCAGTGAAATATAATTTACAAGTTACTTAATTTGATGAACTGGTGTCAATTACAATTTTATAACCTAAGAATACAATAACAAAGGTACAAAATATATCATTAAACAACATATCAATACAGATAACATTTGTAGTAGAACAGGCTTTACAAAAGAATCGAAATAGCAAATACATTAGTGTTACAAAAATTACAACATAAGTACATACATAAAAGATCAGAATAACTTTTGAAACATCAACTTCCCACATGAGCATTAGAACAAAACAGAATAAATAATGTGTAAACATCTTTACAAGGTAAATAACATGTTATTAATTCAAATTATTTTTGAAGATAATAGTATTCCTCATCATAGTTCATGTAACTGAGTATTAGAAAAATTCTACAACATAAATCTTATCAGATAAACATATAAAGACTGGAAGAACATAAATACACAAGGGTACACAAACACATAGCGGGATAGCACAAGGAAAGGACAGGGTTTGTTTTCAGTGTAACATTTGGTACTGCATTCCAACCCAAAACGTCATTCTGTAGATCTTTCGTCTTATCTCAACATTTGTTTCCACCAAAATATCCTATCCAAGCATGCTTTCTGTATTTTGTTCACATCCTCTTTCAAAAATAGTTTTCTCCACTGTACACTACTGTTTTTTTTTTTTTTTTTTTGGCCAAACCATTTTCTTATAGCTTCTCAATGCTTTTCTTCCAATTCATCATAGTTAGTTTCTTAAGCTAAGTTAAATCTACTGAGCTCAGATGCTAAACTAAGGGACGAGGCAATGCAGCAGCACAAAACAAATTAACACAAACAGCAATGACCCAAAAAAATGCAGATTTGCAAAGCAAGCAGCAGTAAATGTAATAACTTACATCTAAACATGAAAAAACCCACAAGCAGAAAAAATAGTATACTAAAGACAACAATGCAGATAAGGGAAAGTTATAATCACTTCTTAGTGTCTATGTAATTAAAGTGGTGCACCATAAAAACTAATGCTACAACAACAAGAACTTGAAAAGAAAATTATATATACAGTCACTGTTATTAGTCACGTCTTATTACTCTTTCCATTCCAAGAGCTCCTTTTCCGAAGAATGTGGATCATAAAATAATTATTTAATAGATCTGTCGACAGAAAGTGTTTACATTAGCAAATGCATTTAATTTTATTTTATAAAACCAATGCTGCAACACAGCTGGAAGTCAGATATCAAATGAAATAAGCAACTATGAAGGGCAAAGCATAAAAATATCATTCAATAGTCATGTGACATTTCATAAGTTAGTACAAATTCTCTCAACTCTCGTAGAAAGAAGCCTGTCATTATCAGGTGTGCAGAATTAAATAAGTATCTTTTCCAAGTAATGAGCGTGTCGTTTTTGCGATGCCTTCTACAAAGGAATGTCAATAGCGAGGATAATGGCCTCCCTTTTTTTTGTGCCTCTGAAAGGCACACACTAATGGCTTGTTTCCTGGTGGCTGTCGCCCAGCTGGGTGCCCACGACGCATTACGTGCAAGTGGTCACTTAACTGTCTTACCGAAATATTTACGACACCAGTTTCCGCTACAGTGGCAGCCTCTTATAAAAAATTTCACAGGTCAAGAATTTGCGTTACACATCTGTAGAGACAAAATTCTATTAATATAACAGTGTCCAAAAAGTTTTCGTTGGCATTGTAATACATTCAAGCATTTACATACATTTCATAACTCTTAAAGTACGATTCTTGCTTTTCAACAACCTTTTTCACAAACCAGAGTCCCTAACCACTACTCATTATTCCTTACCTTATTCGTCGACACTTCTTCAATATTTCATCATAACAGATACGTAGCATAATCAAATAACACATATAGCATCAGCTTATTGATCATAAACATACCACAACAGCATAATACACATAGTCATCGTAATAACAACATCATAACACCTCAGTCAAATTCTCAAAATCGTCGTAGCTTCCTCCACTAATTTCAAAACCTAAAAAAATTCTCTCCTCATGTCAAAGGTGTTATCTACCTCAAACGTACTTTAAAAATCATGATTCCATACCAAATATGTCATTCAAAGCTCTCATAGTATCACAATGGTTCCGAAAAAATATGAACAGTTCACAAAGTAATTACGTAAACATCTGTCACTGATGTAGTAAAATGAATGTTTGTCTCTCCCAGTTAAATAACCAGATAGCTGTGTAATTTATGTGTTAGAGAAATATAGTACCGATGTGTAAAGTTGTATAAGCAAATACCATATTACCTAGGGCTCCTTGTGCTTGCCAAACACATGGTACACAAAGTAGGCGTGTACCTCCCTGAGGATTAATGTAATTGTACCCTCAGGTGTTACAGATTACAGCAATGGAATGAAATGTATCAGGGAAAACCTCTGTATCATTGTAATTCAAAAATCTTTAAAAATAGATGTTTTAAGTACAAAATTAATCACTCAAATACGTGTACTGTAGCGCTACACTGTGCGTCTTGTAAGATAATCTCTGTGGAAGTGTCGTAGTTATCGTCCTCCGAAAGCTAAATTCTGCAGAAGTCAATGTACTTACCTCATGATAAAAGTGAAATGCTTTGCGTATAGATATCTTAGTTATTACGCTTATTGCCGTGATGAAGAAAGTACTGTGCTGTAACGTATTTTTGTGCTACGGAAAAGGCTGTCTCATTGTAGCTATACCACAAACGTTACTACTAAAACATGTTTTCCTTTCCAGAATGATTCAGAAAAACTGTGCAGATATAAAACAGATACACCGCAAAAGTGACATTGTAAATTGTCACTTATTAGTAGCGTCGTGATAAAATCGTGTAGTTGTCACATAAACTAACCACTGTGTCATCTGGTATCTCACAGAAAGTACTTTAAATCCAGAATGTATCTTCAAGTAAACCAAAATATTGCATTAAAATCTCATTAGCAGTGCTGGTAAATGTTCTAAGTATGTCAGCCTTATAGTCGTTAGGTAATCGTGCAACTAACAAGCAAGAATGTACACACACAATAACACTGTGTCGTCTGTTCACTATAACAATGCATTCGTAATTACTGTCTAAATATGTTCTCTAGGTTCTGGACTGGATAGTTGATTTTCAAACATAGTTGCATGTTAACAGTTTCTAAGTGTGACAAAGAGTACTTGTAACGTGAAGTGAAACATTTTATAGCAAAGACTAAGTCAAAAAAACAGATTATCTTTCAATAAACGGTTTTACATGTGAAATGTGGTGTAAACCTTTACTCTTCCTAGTACTCAGAGTTTGAACTTGAAAGCAATTATCATGCGGTATACATCGGTAAAGAATACTGGAATTTTTCTCAAGGTTAGCGTCTATGTTATTTTTCGCCGTGCCAGCCGGCGCATGTGGCTGCCTGCGGTGTGAGTCAATGTCTGTCTCTTTGCTGGCGTGCGTCGTTATTGGAATTAGGAGACCTAACTTCTACAAATTCACCTTGTCGAGAGGGCCCTGTCCTGTAGGAATCCCGCCAGTTCTGATGCAATTCAGGTCTGTCATTTTGTCGGTAGTTTACATAGTTTCTTGTTTGTCGGTCATGTGGTGGAGAATTTCTCCCGGAATCGTAACTGCGTGGTGGACCGTTGTGTCTGAAGTTATTCTGTCTCCCCTGATAATAATTATTTTGGTTCCCATATTGTCTGTTTCTATGATTTTCTCTGTCATATTCATTATTACGGAGATGCAATCTCTCTCTGTAATTATTATTACTCTGGCAACGGTTGTCATACGGGTGGTGTCTGTTTTGGTCACGATTTACGATGTAAGAATAGCCTTGTCGTGTATTATTTCTGTCATCGCGGAATTGTGACAGGTGTGACCTGTAATTGTTGTGCTCCTGTTTTCGCGTTCCGCGATTGTCAGTGTCAATTTTCAGTTCTTGTAACAGTCCCCGAAATCTTCAATGTCGTGTTTGCAACGTCCTGCCAAAATAATATGTCGTAAATGTTCAGGTAATTTGATTAAGCAAATGCGGATGAGTTCTGAGGGGCTGTATGGTTTTGAAAGATATTGATTCTTACGTAACGTGTCTTCAAAATATTTCACAAGACTGGAAAATTCAGATTGTTCGAAATGTTTCATCATAATGACGCTATGTTTTACTTGGTCTTGTGTAGCTTGAGACCAATATGCAGAGAGGGAGGCATGACAAAATTCTCCTTCACTGTGACAATCGTGAATGACCGATCGCATTCTTACAGCTGGTTCATTCTCCAAGTAGCCACACATAAATTCTAATCTGTGCTCTAATGACAATGAGAGAATTGATGGAGCCACGCTTGTGGATGAATGTCGTTGCCAGAATTCTTAAATGTTTTGAATTTACATGCGGTAATTAACAGCTTATAGTCAAAATCATCGTGTCGGCGAGTAGCATATCGGTCATTGTTACATCGTGTCGGCTGTTCCATCTCAAAATTCGATGCACCTTGCCAATTTCTTTCATGATTTTCGAAATGCCCTGTGTTATTATTTTGTGGCTTTTCCGTATTTCTAAGTTCGTCTTCCCGTGTTGGAGCGCAAGTGTCCTCTGAAATATGCAATTTTTGTATTACCTGCGTCAACTGATCTTGTACTTTCCGGATTTCTCTTTTGTATTGCGTATTAATTTGTGTCTGATTTTGTTTGAATTTCTTAATTTGTTCATACTCTTCTATGTCAGTGATGGCTACAGGCCTTGTGTCATTCAGTTCATCATCTACATTTGCAGATAAATTAGTGAACTGATCCGAAAGTTCGGCTACTTTCTCTGATAGTGAACACATTTCCTCAGTGTGTTTTTCTGAACCAAGTTTCAGAGTGTCCATTTGTGTTGAAATCGAATCTACTGTGTCCTTTAAGTTTTCTTGAGTTCTTGCAAGTTGCGTAACCGAATCGGTGGATGCAACTGAGTCCATTTTAGCTTGCAAGGTGTTGTGATTTTCACGAACAATAGTTTGCAATTCTTTTATGGCTGCTTCGTGATTCTGTAATGCGTTTTCATGCCGCGAAAAAATAGGTTGGAAATGCTCACAAATTTGTGTTTTTACGTCATTACACATTTTTTGACATTTCGATTCAATGTTATGTAACTCAGTAGTTAAATCTTCACGTGTTTGTTCAAGTGTGGTGTCTAACTTCCGAAGATTTTGTTCCATTGTGTCTAACTTTTGAAGATTATGTTCCATTGTGTCCAACTGTTGCTGTGTTTGTCTTTGATTTTGTTCCATTGTGTCCAACTGTTGCTGTGTTTGTCTCTGGTGTTGTTCCATTGTGTCTAACTTTCGAAGATTTTGCTGTGTTTGTCTCTGATTTTGTACCATTGTGTCTAACTGTTGTTGTGTTTGTCTCTGATTTTGTTTCATTTGTTGCATTAATTGCAATAATAATGTATTAGTGTCTGGAATCTGTTCCTCTTTGCTTTTCGGCAGTGCATTTGCACCAGCAACATTCACATTTTGACAAGCAAAAATGTGTCTTGACTTATTTGAGAAAACGGTGAGGACGCAAAACCTGAATGTACAGTATTTGCAAGATTGTGTCCTATCATTTCTGGTTCCTGACGCGAGCTGTTGCCGACCGATCGATCGATAATGCTTCCCTGTTCACTAACTGTTTCACTGTCTACACCATTGTTTGCAGCCCGCTCCATTTCCCTATGCACTATTACCAAATTACTACTTTGTACATTAGTTAATTCATTACATGGGGCCGCTAACACACTGCTTTCGTCTTCACTGTCATTTCTCAGTTTACTTTGGAGCCTAGTATTACGTTTTTCACACGCCATTATAGTCACAATATTTCACACGACAACACAGAAAAGCACAATTTGAAGAGCAAAATAAGAAAACACATTAACATAGCACTGAAAATAATATCTAGTTAATTGCAAGCGAAGCTGCGAAATACTTGGTGCAAATCTACATGCATGCCACAACTGTTTTACTGTACAACAATGAAAGACTGCAACTACAAAGGAAATTCTCTCTATGATTACGCACTAGCAATGAACAAAGGCTACACTAACTACACAAACTACAAGAAAAAATCAGAAGATTCCATTGAGGTATCCTTGGCTAAGGGTCGACATATGAAACGCCCCTTAGAAAAATTGTACACGACTGGTCTATGTGAAACGTCCTCTTTGAACAATTATACACGAATGTGCTTAAACTGACACACAATACTTTTAGCGCAACGCAATCTGACTTCCAAAAATCCCTACGAAAGAATGGCCCTGACTAACATTAACCTATATGTTTCACAAATCACTTACCTCACAAAAATCTTCGTTACTCAAGCTACTGCAATACAGCGAGCGCCACTACTGCCAGCTAAATAAAAGATTCAAACTACGGAAGGCACTAACTACTGATAGGCACGGTTAGCAAATGAAAGATTTTAATAGAGAACAAACAGTGTATTTACCTTAATAGTCAAAATATATATGGTAGTTCATGACATCCAGTCTTACAAATTACAAAACTCCGCGATTTCTCTCCTCACATCCACCACTGCTGGCGGCTCACCTCCAACTGCGCAACGCTACGCGCTGTTAGCATCCAGCTGCCGCTGCCCAACACTACAATGGCAGACAACAATGCAAACCAGCCACAGACTACACACGGCACAGCCAGTGATTTTTATACAGAGCGCTACGTGGCGGCGGCGTTACCAATAAAAAAACCTAAACAGCCTACTTACAACTGTACTAGTGCCGACATTGTGCATGCTCTGTTGCCTGTGTCTATGAGCCTGTGGTTCTGTCAGTGTGATCATGTGATGTATCTGACCCCAGGAATGTGTCAATAAAGTTTCCCCTTCCTGGGACAATGAATTCACGGTGTTCTTATTTCAATTTCCAGGAGTGTATATGTGGAGCCCAAGACTTATCCTAGTCCCGTACTTTCATACCGAAATAATGCTGATAGGCAGTCTTTAATTTCAGATTGCGTTTCTGCGAGGAAAATTTTATTTCACCACAAATATAACAAAAGTTATTCACCATACTTACATATTTTCGTGGCATTTTTACAAATTTTACACTAAAAAAGCACTCGAGAACCAGAAATTTTGCATTAATTCGAGTAGAAAATACATGTAATTCACAGTCACAACAACAGTATCTATGTTTACGACTTACAAACAATTGAAGAGCATTTTTGTTTTGTTATCTGACAGGTGTGCCAACTCCTAAAAAGAAATCACCAAATTTAAAATATTCTCCCCTGTACGCGAATGTACATAATGGATTTACGGTACAGGCTGCAGACGCATGGTTGACGATGTATGGAAGGCTTGGTCTGGCCGTGAGTGGTTCTCGGATAGCCAAATGGTGAGGCGACTGTTCGCGATGAGCGAGACATCTGGGTTCGAGTCCCAGCCCGGCACAAATATTCACTGTCGTCATTCCATTCTACAGCCGACGGTTGTCCACATTCGCAATTGCGAATACGTTTTATGTAAAACGAACTTCTCCATTGCAGACAAAACACAATGTGGAACGCCGACCAATCGGAACTCAACATACACCACACATCTGCAGCGGTTGGACAAAAATTGGAAACATCGGTAGAGAAGCATACTTGGACATAAATGCAGGAACTACCCAAGCTTACAGGCTGCACTATTGTATACGAGCACGAAAGGCACCTGTGTAATCTCTTCAATACCTTGCAGGTGTCGTGCGTGGTCAGAAGAGTATTCTGTGTGGTTGTGAGAGCATTATGTAGGAGCTAAGTTAATTCGAACGTAGGCGAATTGTTGTTGCTCGTAGCCAAAATAGCCGAAGTGTTCGGCGTTTCAAAAAGCACCGTACTGACGATTTCTACAGCGTACAGGGAAAGTGGAAAAATGTCATCCTCTAAGTCACGAGGCGAACGAAATTGTGTGTTGAATGATCGTGACGGACGATCACTGAAGAGGATTGTGACGAAAAATAAGAGGACGACAGCTGCAAATGTCACTGCAGAACTGAATGGCGCACTCGCGAACCCTTTCAGCACCAAAACAACACGAGGAGTGCAACATAAGCAGGCAACGGCAAAGCGAGCGGGAATTCCAAAATCACACATCAGTGGCACAAATGCCCACAAAGAGAAAAAGTGACGCAGAAGCTACAAAACTCTGAGCTATGAAGAAATGAAAGAATGTCATTGGGTCGGATGAGTCTCGTTGCGCAATGTTTCCAACGTCTGGCCGAGTTTTCATCGCAAGAGAGAAACATGGTGGGTGGTAATTTGAATGTCCATCTCATGATACCACGTTTTTTCCCCACTGATGACAATGTGTTCAAAGACGACACGGCTGAGCCGTGCATGACTCGCGCTCGTGCCATCTCTTATTTTACACCCTGGTTCTTTGCCGGCTCCCACCTCGTATACCGCAGAGACAGGCTGGACAGTGAAGGGGGAGGCGTGTTTATAGCGGTAAGAAGTACAATAGTATCGAAGGAAATTGACGGAGATCCACGGTTAAAGCAGGCTCAGACATGGTAATTGGATGTAGATTTCCCCACCAAGTTATAGTTCTGGGTGGAGATTTTAATTTGCCGGATATAGACTCGGAGACTCCAACGTTCATAACGGGTGGCAGGGACAAAGAATCCAGTGAAATTTTTTTAAGTGCTTTATCTGAAAATTACTTTGAGCAGTTAAACAGAGAACCGACTCGTGGAGATCACATATTAGACCTTCTGGTGACAAACAGACCCGAACTATTTGAAACAGTTAACACAGAACAGGGAATCAGCGATCATAAAACGGTTACTGCATCAATGATTTCAGCCGCAAATAGAAATATTAAAAAAGGTAGGAAGATTTTTCTGTGTAGCAAAAGTGACAAAAAGCAGATTTCAGAGTACCTCATGGCTCAACACAAAAGTTTTGTCTCAAGTACAGATAGTGTTGAGGATCAGTGGACAAAGTTCAAAACCATCGTACAATATGTGTTGGATGAGTATGTGGCAAGCAAGATCGTAAGAGATGGAAAAGAGCCACCGTGGCACAACAAGCGAGTTAGAAAACTGCTGCGGAAGCAAAGGGAACTTCACAGCAAACATAAACATAGCCAAAGCCTTGCAGACAAACAAAAATTACGCGAAGAGAAATGTTGTGTGAGGAGGGCTATGCGAGAGGCGTTTAATGAATTCGACAGTAAAGTTCTATGTACTGACTTGGCAGAAAGTCCTAAGAAATTTTGGTCTTATGTCAAAGCGGTAGGTGGCTCTACACAAAACGTTCAGACACTCTGTGACCAAAATGGTACTGAAACAGAGGATGTTTCACAGAGGAAGACTGCACTGTAGTTCTTTCTCTAGATTGTCGCACAAAAGAGGAAAGGCCGCTGGACATGATGGGATACCTGTTCGCGAAGGAACTTGCCCCCCTTCTTGCAGCGGTGTACCGTAGGTCTCTAGAAGAGCGTAGCGTTCCAAAGGATTAGAAAAGGGCACAGGTCATCCACGTTTTCAAGAAGGGACGTCGAACAGATGTGCAAAACTATAGAACTATATCTCTAACGTCTAGCAGTTGTAGAATTTTGGAACACGTATTATGTTCGAGTATAATGACTTTTCTGGAGACTAGAAATCTACTCTGTAGGGATCGGCAAGGGTTTCGAAAAAGACGATTGTGTGAAACCCAGCTAGCGCTGTTCGTCCACGAGAGTCAGAGGGCCATAGACACGTGTTCCCAGGTAGGTGCCGTTGTTTCTTGACTTCCGCAAGGCGTTCGATACAGTTCCCGACAGTCGTTTAATGAACAAAGTAAGAGCATATAGATTATCAGACCAATTGTGTGATTGGATTGAAGAGTTCCTAGATAACAGAACACAGCATGCCATTCTCAATGGAGAGAAGTCTTCCGAAGTAAGAGTGATTTCAGGTGTGCCGCAGGGGAGTGTCGTAGAACAGTTGCTGTTCACATTATACATAAATGACGTTGTGGATGACATCGGAAGTTCACTGAGGCTTTTTGCGGATGATGCTGTGGTATATCGAGAGGTTTTAACAATGGAAAATTGTAGTGAAATGCAGGAGGATCTGCAGCGAATTGACGCATGGTACAGGGAATGGCAATTGAATCTCGATGTAGACAAGTGTGATATGCTGCGAATACACAGAAACAAAGATCCCTTATCATTTAGCTACAATATAACAGGTCAGCAACTGGAAGCAGTTAATTCCATAAATTATCTGGGAGTACGCATTAGGAGTGATTTAAAATGGAATGATCATATAAAGTTGATCGTCGGTAAAGCAGATGCCAGACTTAGATTCATTGGAAGAATTCTAAGGAAATGCAATCCGAAAACAAAGGAAGTAGGTTACAGTACGCTTGTTCGCCCACTGCTTGAATATTACTTACCAGTGTGGGATCCGTACCAGATAGGGTTGATAGAAGTGATAGAGAAGATCCAACAGAGAGCAGCGCGCTTCGTTACAAGATCATTTAGTAATCGCGAAAGCGTTACGGAGATGATAGATTAACTCCAGTGGAAGACTCTGCAGGGGAGACGCTCAGTAGCTCGGTATGGGCTTTTATTGAAGTTTCGAGAACATACCTTCACCGAGGAGTCAAGGAGTATATTGCTCCCTCCTACGTATATCTGGCGAAGAGATCTTGAGGATAAAATCAGAGAGATTGGAGCCCACACAGAGGCATACCGTCAATCCTTCTTTCCACGAACAATAAGAGACTGGAATAGAAGGGAGAACCAATAGAGATACTCAAGATGCCCTCCGCCAAGCACCGTCGTGTGGCTTACGGAGTATGGATGTAGATGTTAGTTTCAGTTTCTGTTGTCAGTGAGTTGTCTGCCCGTGGGCAGCAGCAGCAGCAGCTATCGATGTAGTCCTCGTTTTATCTTTGCTGCACTGCTATTACTTCGCGGTTGTCGTCTGTCGTGGTGTCAGTTGGAACGTGCCAGGAGTGCAGTTCGGACCTGCCAGTCAGCGGGTTGGAACGTGGTACTAGTTCAGTCGGATGATGATGATGGTGGAGAGAGTTGTATGGGCGTACAACGGCAAGGACTTCAGCGTCCGCTCAGTAACAGATTGAGAGGGGTGTCAAGAAAAGACTCAGAACAATAAGATAAAACAGAACGTAAAACGCAGATAACAAGCTGGGAAAAATATGTACCTACCCACATCGAAGCGTGGGACGAAGCATGCCGCCAGCAGTAAAACATGGACAATACAGGAGGAAAGTGGTAGAGGGAGCTAAAACAATAGACCAAATGGAAGTGGCTGGCTGACCGCAAGGAAAAGAGGGAGGAGTCAGCCACTCTGCAATACACAAAAACCTCCAGCCTAAAAGTTTAGGCCAGAGTCCAGAGACAGCACAAAACTTTAAAACTCTAGACACACGTCTCATCATAAGCTAAAGCACAGGGAAGGTCCCCATCAACTTGGGCTTCTGCCCTTACATCACGGTATAAAATGCAGCCTGTTAAAATGTGGTGGACACAGGTGTGCACACCACAAGCATCACAAACCGGGGTATCCTCCCGCCGTAATAGAAAGCTATGTGTGAGAGGACAGCGCCCAATCCGAAAACGCTTGAGGGTCATTTCTTCCCGCCAGAGCAACTGGCAGGAGGAACGCTACGACCGAGTTGTTGACTTCACCAACTGCAGTTTATTGGCCTTCACCGCCAGCCATTCTTCCTCCCACAACTCCATGCTCCTCTTGTGGAGTGGCGAAATGACAGAGAGCAAGGGAATAGGACACTGGACCACATCCTGCTCTCTGCGGACCTCCTTGGCAGCCAGATCGGCCTGTTCATCGCCCCTTGTTCCAACATCACCAGGCACCCAGCAGAAGCACACCTTCTTACCCCACCGTTGGAGCACGTACAGCTGGTCATATACCAGCTGGACCATCTCCTCAGTTGGGTACAGATTCTGCAATGATGGTAAGGCACTAAGAGAATCGGAGCAGAGGAGAAATCGATTGTCGCGATCACGATCCATCTGCTCCAGTGCTTTCAGGATCGCGTGGAGCTCCGCTGAGAAAACGGCATATTCATCAGGGAGGCCAATCCAGGTAACATGATCAGGGAACACTACAGAACAGCCAAGAACATTCTCCTGTTTGGAGCCATCAGTGTAAACGACGGTAAAATCGTGATGCACATCTAAAATTTAAAAAGAAACTGAGATTGGAATGTAAAATCTGGTGTACTATCTTTCCTAAAATTAGTCAAATCTAAAATAAGTCTGGGTCTCTGGAGGAGCCAAGGTGGAAATCTGCTCCAACCGCGACGGAAAACATGAAGACCAGCCATATCCATCGCAGAGAGGCAATCCTGTGCGCGGATCCCACAGGGCCGCGTCGCTCGTTGCCGGTTATGAAATAGCCGTGGCAGAGGAAGCTGAGCAACGGTATGGTATGCAGGTGTGTATGGTGTGTATCTGTATATTGAGCAAGCAGTAAAGGAAACTAAAGAAAAATTCGGAGTAGGTATTAAAATCCATGGAGAAGAAATAAAAACTTTGAGGTTCGCCGATTACATTGTAATTCTGTCAGAGACAGCAAAGGACTTGGAACAGCAGTTGAATGGAAAGGACAGTGTCTTGAGAGGAGTATATAAGATGAACATCAACAAAAGCAAAACGAGGGTAATCGAATGTAGTCGAATTAAGTCGGGTGATGCTGAGGGAATTAGATTAGGAAATGAGACACTTAAAGTACTAAAGGAGTTTTGCTATTTGGGGAGCAAAATAACTGATGATGGTCGAAGTAGAGAGGATATAAAGTGTAGACTGGCAATGGCAAAGAAAGCGTTTCTGAAGAAGAGAAGTTTGTTAACATCGAGTATAGATTTAAGTGTCAGGAAGTCTTTTGTGAAAGTATTTGTATGGAGTGTAGCCATGTATGGAAGCGAAACATGGACTATAAATAGTTTGGACAAGAAGAGAATAGAAGCTTTCGAAATGTGGTGTTACAGAAGAAAGCTGAAGATTAGATGGGTAGATCACATAACTAATGAGGAAGTATTGAATAGGATTGAGGAGAGGAGAAGTTTGTGGCACAACTTAGCCACAAGAAGGGATCGGTTGGTAGGACATGTTCTGAGACATCAAGGGATCACCAATTTAGTAATGGAGGTCAGCGTGGAGGGTAAAAGCGTAGACGGAGACCAAGAGATGAATACACTAAGCAGTTTCAGAAGGATGTAGGTTGCAGTAGGTACTGAGAAATGAAGAAGCTTGTACAGGATAGAGTAGCATGGAGAGCTGCATCAAACCAGTCTCAGGACTGAAGACCACAACAACAACAACAATGGTGTGGACAAAGTTTTATACGCCTGGCTCACCGTAAGTAGGCGCCGCCGCATATGAAGTGGCGGTTCACCAGCCTCTGCACAGAGGCTTGGTATGGGGCTAGTTCTGAATGCCCCAGTGGCGAACCGAAGCCCTTCACGGTGCACAGCGTCCAACAACTTTAAGTAAGAAGGCCTCGCAGACCCATACACCGTACACCCATAATCGAGCCGAGATCGCACAAACGCCCTGTAAAACTGGAGCAGAGAAGTCCTGTCGGCTCCCCATGTACTGTGGTTAAGGCATTTTCAAATAATTAAAGCCTTAAGTGACCGTCGTCTCAGGTCTTTGAAATGAGGTAACCACGTAAGCTTTGAGTCAAAATTGAGCCCCAGAAATCTCACCGTGACTTTAAAAGTAAGGATAGTGTCCCTCATCCTTAACTCAGGAAAGGTTAAAATCGAACGAGAACGGTGAAAAAGTACACATACGGACTCGGGTGTAGTAGTGAGGCCCGCGTGTCCATGGCCCGCCCGACCGTTGCCGCCACACATCACTTGAACCTGGGACGGTCATCGTGGATAGTCGGTCGGTCATCCTACCGGACGACGTGAATTCGCCGATCGCTTATAGGTTGGCTGTGAGTATGAATCGACTCCCAATTTGCCTTCGTGATTGCACAGCCACTGCTTAGTGTCGTTATTGTCTTCGCGCAAGTGTTTGTCAAACTATTTGTGTAGTTGGTGTCATTTCCAGTGAAAACTTGTATTAAATGTTGACGGCGTATTGGCCGTCAGTCGGTCGGTTGGAGCGGATCAGCAAGCAACTCTCCGCGTGCCGCAGTCGGCCGGGCCCGCTGGCGGTCTTTATGCAGTGTCGGAGGGTGTGGGGGCTGTTCCGAGTGCTAGGAGGTTCGTGGCTCACCGACCCAGGACATGGAAGTTGAGTGGTGATTTTACTACCGAAGCCATGTCTGTTCACGTTGTACCCTTGGTTGGTGGTTCGCTGTTGGCAGTATTCCTGGGAGCAACAGCGAGTGTTCGAGTTCGTGAAGATTTAGCCGCCGTGTGGTGGAATTAACTAGATTTGTCGGTTTGAAATTCAAGTGCACCAGCGGAATTTTCTAATTTGTGGCCGTTAGTGTTCAAGTTACCTGCCCTGGTCGCTGGCGTAAATTCAGGCAGTGTCCTTTCCTCACCCCTGTTGTCCCTGTCCAACATGATGAGTAGTTTTTTACAGCCTAATGTATTTTTGTTCGTGGACGGCTTGTCTGTAACGTTTTGGCTTTGGAATTCTCAAATACTGGTCATTGGTTAGGGTCTTCTTGGTGGGTCCCTGATTGTCTCTTGGTTGTGTTGCCGGCGGAACTGAGTATAGTTGAGCCGACTTCCTGTCTCACCTAAGCGAACGCTAAGATTTGAAGGACACACCGAGCCCCCCGAAACTTCCGAGCGCCGTCGCCTGTACTGCCTTCTCATTAGCGTTTAACTGTGTATTTTTAATGGCTCACAGCCGATGGTTGGAATTTGTATGCTTTCAATTGTTTTTAAAAACAAAGGCTTTCAGCCGTTTTAAAAGTAAGTTTTTTCTAAATTGGGCAAGTCTTATGTTGTCTGAAGATAAAGCTTTGGCCTTCTGCCTGTTCACAATTTATTGTATTGTTTTTAAAAGCATCGGCCTTCAGCCGATTTAAGTTTTAAGGATCCTACTTATCAAGTATTACACATCTGGGCATAAAGCTGTTGGCTTTCTGCCTGTTCAAAGTTTATTGTCGTTGTATTGGTTTTAAAAGGCATGGGCCTTCAGCCGATTTAAGTTTTAAGGATCCTACTTATCAAGTATTACACATCTGGGCATAAAGCTGTTGGCTTTCTGCCTGTTCAAAGTTTATTGTCGTTGTATTGGTTTTAAAAGGCATGGGCCTTCAGCCGCTTTAAGTTTTAAGGTACTTATTTATCAAGTATTACATTCTTTCAAGACAAATCTGTCGGCCTTCTGCCTGTTGAAAATTTATTGTAGTTGTGTTGTTCTTAAAATGATGGGCCTTCAGCCGCTTTAAAATTTTGGATTCTTACTTATCAAGCCTTACGTCACTTGGGCTTAAGTACTATTTAAGGTTAAAAGCTTTGGGCCTTCAGCCTTGGAAAATTGGTTGCAATTTTTTTTAAAACAAAGGCCTCCAGCCGCTTGAAGTAAGGTTTCTTACTGGTCATAAAGCTTGGGCCTTCTGCCTATTGAAAGGTTATTGTCGTTATGTTGTTTTAAAACTATGGGCCTTCAGCGGCTTTTAGAAACTTAATGACTAGTCAAGTCTTACATTGCTTGGCCTTAAATACTATTTAAGGTTAAAGCCTAGAGCCTTCCGTCTCTTCGGCCGTTTTTGAATTAAAGACGTTCTCTGTCGATAGTCAGGTTTAGAAGTTGGGCTGTAATGTTTGGACAACTAAATAAAGTGTTATGTTTGAAGTGTAACTGACAGTCGCTCAATCTGGCCCACATCCACAATTCCTACTACTTATCCTGTCCTTGGGGTTTAGCAGGGCATCTCAACAGCACATTTTGCATCGTCCAAGACTGGTTTTGTGAACTGTCGCATCTCCCCTGACCAGTCAGCAGTTTTGAGACTTTGTGGTCTACTATGGAGAGAAGGGTGCATGATCGCTATCCAGGTGCATCGTGGTTATTTGAAGTCACCAATATTTTGTACGTAGAATGGTGTAAGATTCCCTTGAAACCCATATGGGAGCTGTAAGTGTCCATCCGAAGACGACTGAAAGCTGTTTAGAATGTCAACGGGTTTCCTATTCCGTATTAAGCAAGCTGATGTGTTGAGTTTTTGGTATTTCCATTGTTGTCAATTCCCTGGATAGCATTAAACGGCTAAAATGGTCACGGTGCGCTTTTCCAGCAGCAGGTTGGCTATCTAACTACTTCCAGGGGCAACAAAAATTTTATTCTGAATATTACAAATAATTGTTGATCGAATTTGAAAATTTAATATGCTATCATAATCAACTCATTAAGTTAAATGTTTAACACAGTAAGTCAAGTAGTAAAGTTAGACACTGTATACGTATCTTGCGACAGCGTAACTCCAGTTGCTCAGATCATCCACACTACATTAATCCAGTATTTTAGAATGAGAGCACTTCGTATCTTCCAACAAACTATACACATAATTTCAAACGTTTTCTAAATGTTTTCTCGTTGAAACCCCACAAAATAATGATGAATTTAGTCCAGGACATAGATGACAAAAAATAATAAAAACTCAATATAATAAATAAAAATACAACAATAAAGAACAAGCGGACCAGTTAATAGGGGAGTGTCAGGCAGGGATTCGCAAAGGTCGATCTTGCATCGAACAGATATGGAATTTAAAATAATTTTTTTAATGAGAAGATGTAGAAATACTGTGGTAACTTTTAAAAAGGCTTAACGATTCAGTAGACAGACAAACATTATTTCACACTTTAGAGGAGTTCAGGATTGACAGGAAAACAAGGTCAGTTATTCAACAGGCATTAACAGATACAATCTCCATAGTTACATTCATGGGAGAAACATCAGAAGCATACTATGTCCATACTGGTGTTCACCAAGGAGATGGAATGTCTCCCCCCCCCCCTTCTATTTAACGTGGTTCTGGAAGAAATTGTGACGAAAAGGAAATAAAAGGAATTCAGCTTGGTATTAAAAACGAGCAGAGAATCAGTGTGAAGTGTCTGGCTTTCACAGACGATCTTGCCATTCTAACGAACAATAGAGAGGAAGCCAAACTTGCAATGTAAAAACTACACAAAATCTCGCAGAAAACTGGGCTACAAATTTCCTACGAGAAAACACAGTATATGGAAAACAAACCTGTAGATAATCTCCCCATTACTACTCAATACGGGAAAGTAGCACAAGTTGCCCACTTCAGATATCTAGGAGAGATAATCCAACCATCAGGACTGAACTCAATAGCCTATAAAGATAGAATCTCCAGATTACAAAAAGCCTATAAGCTCACTTGGAATCACTATTTCTATCAATATGAAACTAAGGCATTACAACACAGTAGTCCTACCAGAAGCTATGTTGCAGAAACTACAGTGATTCATGGTCATACGAAGATCAGAGAGAATGAAAAGCAGGAAAGAAAAATTCTGAGGAAAACATATGAATCAGTATTTCGGGGAGGAGTTTGGATGAAGGGACCAACTAGAGATATTTACAAAGACATAGAAACAATAACAAACACCATTAGAAAGAGAGATTTTTTTAAATTGCTCTGAGCACTATGGGACTCAACTGCTGTGGTCATCAGTACCCTAGAACTTAGAACTACTTAAACCTAACTAACCTAAGGACATCACACACATCCATGCCCAAGGCAGGATTCGAACCTGCGACCGTAGCAGTCGCGAGGTTCCGGACTGAGCGCCTAGAACCGCGAGACCACCGCGGCCGGCAGAAAGAGAAGGGTGAAATTTTATGGACATACCAGCAGGATGAATAAAAGGAGACTCACAAGACAGATCTTTGAGGTAGTAAACAAGAGTGAAAACAAGACAAAGTGGATCACTGAAGCAGAAGAAGACATTAAAGAACCGCGGATCTCACAAGACAACATGAACAATAGAGAACAATTTAGAAACATCATGCTGAAACACACACTTAAACAGGAACACACGGAGAGGGACGCAAGAGAGGACACAGTGAACGTATGAAGAGAATTTGGGAAGAACGAAGAGAGAAGAAGAAATCATGACTACTCAAGTTCAATCGCTCTCTTAAAAGGGAATAATCGGAAATAATAATAAACAAAAATACAATTTAGTAATACAAAATAATAGCAAAATTCTTCAAGGAGCTACTGGTTTTCTATTAGGTGGAACGTAAGCAGAATTCCGCTGTGTTGGTGGTCTTATCACTTGCTGCATGTAGGTATTCTGTGGTGCAAGGATGGGTCCGGTTTCTACACACCAGGAGATTTCCTGCAGGACACCATACTCACAGAACTTGTCTAATTCATTAAGCCCCACTTCCTAAGCTTTGTCGTGCACCGTAACAATCCTGTACTGAATCGGTTTAGTGCCTTCCATGTTACCTACAACAGTTGAAAGGTCGCAGTAGATTCCTCTTTGACGTTCTCTCCAACCCTTTCGTTTAATGTATTTCGCCGTAGCTCTGCCGATGGAATTGCTTATGTTGTGTGCATGAAGCTCCTTTTTGATCTCAGTCTACGGCTTTGTGGTTCATTTCCGGACAAGGGATGTCTGGGGTCGATTTCCTGCTCTTTTTCTCAATTTCTGTGGCTGTTCTTCTGCGGACATCAGGAGACGGTAAGTTAGTAATTTGATAAATTTTGTTGACATTTGGTGCCAGGCAGCCAGTTCACTTCCATTCAACACTAAATCCACCTCTTTTGCGTGTGCTGAGTTTCGCCAAACTGATGCTGCGCATTCTACTGCAGAGAAGTATTGTAGCAGGAAAGAGACACGGGGCATGTCTACTGTGAACCCCAGGCGGTGCCAGTAAGTTTACGTTATGATGTTGTTCTGGGCAGATGCTTTTAGTTTTCCGCAATGATCTTTGAATGTGAGTGAAGTTTATCGTTTACTACATTTTCCCTGTTCACCAGTAAAACAACGGATCGTTTATGATATTTTATTGCTTGTTTATTATTAATTCTAGTCACAGCACATTTTGCAGACAGTATGCATCCATATCGCTAAACGTACCAAAAAGTTATATGATTGCATCACACACAGTGCTAAAGATATGAGTTTTTATATGAGGAGATCGATTCTTTAAAGGCTCGGTGGTAAACCTAACTAACCTAAGGACAGCACACACATCCATTCCCGAGGCAGGATTTAAACTTGCGACCGTAGCGGTCGCTCGGTTCCAGACTGAAGCGCCTAGGACCGCTATACCACAGCGGCCGGCGGAGAACGGTTTACTGGTATATCGTTACTGCGTTGAATAGAGCCAATCGAGAAGATTCATTGTTTTGTAGACATTGAAAAGTTTTCTATACAGAACCACAAAGGCCTCCGCTACGGAAATTGCGTCTGCATGAAACATTTTATTAGATTTGTCACTGGACTGAGAACTTTTAGGCAGATAGCAGGCAGTACAGTATTCTACTGTACGAAAATTGTTCCACGGGCACAGACGTAATGCTGGCTGTGGTTTAGAATAGCGTGATAGTAGCATTACCGTTCAAGAAGTATAGCATCGACGTAGTACTGAAACGTACCTTAGAAAAATTTATGAATGATAAACCCCTCACATTATTTGATTTTCAAACAGCTGATCAGAACAGAACGTACTCAGACATTTCGCTTTTTACCTGTTCTGATCAACACTAAACTGACACAAAATATTTTTAGGGCAACGCAATCTGACTTTCAATAATCCTTACAAAAGAATGGCCCTGACTAACAATAACCTATACCTTTCATGAATCACTTCACAAAAATCTTCGTTACTCGAACTACTGCAATACAGCGAGCGCCAATACTGCCAGCTAAATAGAAGATTCTAACTACTGAAGGCACTAACTACCGAAAGGTATAGTCAGCAAATGAAAGATTTTGATAAAGAACAAACAATGTATTTACCTTAATAGTGTCCAAAGTCATGTTCGTGACATCCAGTCTTACAAATTTACTGTCTCTGATGGACACACGTCCAGATCATCCGCTCTCAAAACTCCGCCACCTCTCTCCCCACATCCACCACTGCTGGCGGCTCACTTCCAACTACGCAACGCTATGCACTGTTCATATGCAACTGCCCAACACTACAATAGCGAATATTCCAACAATGCAAACCAGCCACAGACTGCACACAGCACAGTCAGTGATTTTCATACAGCCTACTTACAGTACTAGTTGGAATCGCATATTTTCGCGTGCAAATGAAATGGAAATGAAGTCCCATGCTTCTTGACAGAGCGTAGGGGAAAAATACGAGAGACCCGCACCGCCGTACTGGGCAAGGCCCTAATGGAGGTGGTTTGCCGTTGCCTTCCTCCGACCGTGACGGGTATGAATGATGATAATGAAGACGACACGTGAACACTCAGTCACTCGTGGCAGGTGAAAATCCTGACCCTGCCGGGTATCGAACCCGGGACCCCGTACTCAGGAAGCAAGAACGCTACCGCGAAACCACGAGCGGCGAACTATTTTCGCATATAATACGGTAATCTGTCAGGCAGCGTTATGCGGTGGACACGGTCGTAACAATCATCCACTTCGTGCCTAAATAATGGCTGTGTAAAACGCTGGACGCTTAAAAGAAAACATAAAACGTTCTGCACTTCGACTGTACTATCGATGACACACAGCGGGGACCAATCGCGCCACATAAGTATTTAGCAATAACGACGTGTAGACATGTGAAACGATGTGATCCGCAAAAGTGAGATTTCACTAAATGGCAGGTTTCGATTCTCGATAGGCAACAGAGAAGCTGTCTACGAATCAGGTCCCTTACAAAATGTCATGCCACTCAAGCATGCGGGATCCGTCCGAGATTCAGGTAATACTAGGCATGTCACGTATACGAAGAAAGACGATATGAATGACGACAGGCGTCTGTGCCTCGCTATAGTTACAAGAATTCTGAGACAACTGGCAGACTCTCGAAGAAAGACACCCAATATTCCACGAAGAAATAACATATGCTATAAAAGGCTTCCCAGGAAGATTCTACGAGTGTCATTCGCCTGCTGCACACTGCTTCTATAGAGCGTCAGGACAGAGGGGAGTAATAACGCCTCGCGTAAAAGCGTACAGGCAATAACTTCTCACACGCTCCAGCCGTGAGTGGAACGGAAATAAACCTTAACACATGGAACAGTAAAATGTCCCTTTTCCGAGCCTGTCATAGTGGTTTGCAGTGTCTTAATGTAAATTGACATTCATGACTGTTACAGCCAAAACTCTTTTATGGTCGTAGCAACCAGCTCCGAAACTGAAAGGCATTTCACTTTATTAAACCACTCCTGAATTTAAGCGCTGCATTCTCAGCATTATCTACTTACCCCCTAATACTTCTCATGCCTCTGCGTGGAGCTAAATGGATTGTTAGCTCCATCCACTTCCCGATTCCATTAGCGCATTTTGTGGTACCACATGTTTCTCTATTGCATTAACGCATTATGTGCGGGAGGGGGGTGAGTAGTGTTTAACGTCCCGTCGACAACGACGTCATTAGAGACGGAGCGCAAGTTCGGGTTAGGGAAGAATTGGGAAGGAAATCGGCCGTGCCTTTTCAAAGGAACCATCCCGGCATTTGCCTGAAACGATTTATGACAATCACGGAAAACCTAAATCAGGATGGTTGGAGACGGGATTGAACCGACGTCCTCCCGATTGCGAGTCCAGTGTGCTAACCACTGCGCCACCTCGTTCGGTATGTGCGGGAGAACGATTGTCTATAAAGTTTTAAATTTTCTCCAGTAACCTGAATTCCATTACTGCAGTCTTTATTCATTATGTACGAAGAGATCAAATATATGTTTTCAGACCTTTCTGTAATTCTTTGCAAACGTTGCACCATAAGTGTCTTGACAGTGATGTCGTTGGAGTTTATTGTGCATTACTGTAACGCTCAACTGTCCGAAGAGGTAAACGCAGCTCTACGTACTTTCTTCAGTCAGTGGGATTTATTGTAGAGTCCAAAAACTTAAACAGCGTTCTTGTGGTTTCTTGTAAATTCCTTCTTTCATATTTATTTAGTTAGTGACAACGTTTTACATACATCATTTTCACGATTTCGGTAGAAATTACTGATTTAAGGAAGTGGAACGTATTAGATGGATGTCAAGAGAGACTTTTAAAAACATTTATTTGACATCATTAGCCTAAACAAGAATCAGACATTGCAGCACAACTGTACCATGTTCTATCGCATTACTTAAATTTTTGCCAAAACGATTAATTTTTGAAAATATAGTCTATACAAGTAAATTCTCTAATTTCAATTTTATGTTGAACACTAGTTAATAAGAACCACAACTTCAAAAAATACAGGCTTTGATGTTGTTAACTGTCTTACTAGCCTTCTACAAATCACACTGAGCTTTGAGAAGCTACGCTCTAAACACTCCACTTTTACAATAAGGCAGGAAAAAAAAAATTTTGCCGGCCGGGGTGGCCGAGCGATTCTAGCCGCTATATTCTCAAACTGCGCGACTGCTACGGTTGCAGGTTCGAATCCTGCCTCGGGCATGGATGTGTGTGATGTCCTTATGTTAGTTAGGTTTAAGTAATTCTAAGTTCTAAGGGACTGATGACCACAGAAGTTAAGTGCCATAGTGCTCAGAGCCATTTGAACCATTTTTTTAAAAAAACTTTATCTCTTTATTAACAAGTGTATATACTCATTTAAAAACCAAATAAAATGTGCCCTCAGCATTCAACTTACCCCTGGTAATTAAAAGCAGTTTTCTTCTTAAGCACTACCCTCGCATTTGAGTGGTCTGTTCCTCCAAACGTGAGACAACTTCACTCCCTGTCTGCCCCTCCCCCTCCTCCCTCTCTTTACTCCATCTCTCTCTGACGTCATATGAACAAGACAGCAAAACTGAACATAGTTTAGCAAATTACCAATCGCCAGATACAGTAGGGCAAGAATCGTACTTGTTTCACATTCAGATTCTACATGTACTGAATAGAACTGCAGTACACTAACTGCGTTCCCGAGCACAATCACATGGCAAAAACGTCGTGCCACTGGTTATTAAATCTCCCGATTCCGCAGATTCACGTGGCGTTCTGTCCTAGCACGTAGTTGAACATCAGCTGCACGTTCCTCTGTCCTCGCTGATGCCTTGCCACTCCACGCACAGTGATGTAGGGCAGTCCAGTAGCAACAAACGGATACAACTGCCGTCCTGCGCTGCCCGCCTCGCCACCACCTGCGTGTCAGTGGCCAGCGGTGCCGTACTGGTCAGCTCGCAGCGTCCTCCCTTGGTGACCGCCGTCAGTCGCAGACAGCCACGCTCGTGCTCGCCGCTCTGTCCGGCCCCCAACTCAGCTAGTTCCCTCTGCTCACCCTCTACAGCGATCACATATCAACATACAGGATGACCATTACTAAACTATATCAAAACAAAACGTATAGTACACTACTGGCCATTAAAATTGCTACACCAAGAAGAAATGCAGATGATAAACGGGTATTCATTGTACAAATATATTAAACTAGAACTGACGTCTGATTACATTTTCACGCAATTTGGGTGCATAGATCCTGAGAAATCAGTACCCAGAACAACCACCTCTGGCCGTAGTAACGGCCTTGATACACCTGGGCATTGAGTCAAACAGAGCTTGAATGGCGCGTATAGGTACAGCTGCCCATGCAGCTTCAACACGATACCACAGTTCATCAAGAGTAGTGACTGGCGTATTGTGACGAGCCAATTGCTCAGTCATCATTGACCAGACTTTTTCAGTTGGCGAGACATCTGGAGAATGTGCTGGCCAGGGCAGCAGTCGAACATTTTCTGTATCCAGAAAAGCCCGTACAGGACCAACATGCGGACGCGCATTATCCTGCTGAAATTTAGGTTTTCGCAGGGATCGAATGAAGTGTAGAGCCACGGGTCGTAACACATCTGAAATGTAACGTCCACTGTTCAAAGTGCCGTCAATGCGATTAAGTGGTGACCGCGACGTGTAACAAATGGCACCCCATACCATCACGCCGGGTGATACGACAGTATGGCGATGACGAATAAACGCTTCCAATGTGCGTTCACAGCGATGTTGCCAAACACGGATGCGACCATCGTGATACTGTAACCAGAACCTGGATTCCTCCGAAAAAATGACGTTTTGCCATTCGTGCACCCAGGTTCGTCGATGAGTACACCATCGCAGGCGCTCCTGCCTGTGACGCAGCGTCAAGGGTAACCGCAGCCATTGTCTCCGGGCTGATAGTCCATGCTCCTCCAACCGTCGTCGAACTGTTTGTGCAGATGTTTATTGTCTTACAAATGTCGCTATCTGTTGACTCAGGGATCGAGGCGTGGCTGCATGATCCGTTACAGTCATGCGGATAAGATGCCTCGCATCTCTATTGCTAGTGATACGAGGCCGTTGGAATCCAGCACGGCATTCCGTATTACCCTCCTGAACCCACCGATTTCATATTCTGCTAACAGTCAATGGATCTCGACCAACGCGAGCAGCAATGTCGCGATACGATAAACCGCAATCGCGATAGGGTACAATCCGACCTTTATCAAAGTCGGAAACGTGATGGCACGCATTTCTCCTCCTTACACGAGGCATCACAACAACGTTTCACCAGGCAACGCCGGTCAACTGCTGTTTGTGTATGAGAAATCGGTTGGAAACTTTCGTCATGTCAGCACGTTGTAGGTGTCGCCACCGGCACCAACCTTGTGCGAATGCTCTGAAAAGCTAATCATTTGCGTATCACAGCATCTTCTTCCTGTCGGTTAAATTTCGCGTCTGTGGTACGTCATCTTCGTGGTGTAGCAATTTTAATGGCCAGTAGTGTACTTACAAACTATGTCGGTGGCCAGTAGTGTACTTATAGACTACGGCGGGACACACTTCATTCAACATGTAATTTCACTACAGATATTCAGATTTAGGTTATGACATGTTATATATGCCTGTCATCACTGGCGATGATGTGGCGCAGACGAATAGCGAAATTCTGCATGTCGCGCTGAAGTGTCGGAACATCGATGCTTTCGATGACGTCCTGAATGGCTGTTTTCAGCTCAGCAATAGTTTATTTCTGTACACCTAGTCTTTAATACAGCCACACGAAAAGGAGCCGCATGTATTCAGATTCGGAGGAAATGGCGACCGATCGAGGCCCATATCAGTAGCCTCTGGGTACGACAGAGCCACAGTGCGGTCCCCAGACTGCTCGTCCATGACATCAAACACTTTGCTGCTTCGATGGGGATCGAGCTCCGTCTTACGTGAAGCACATGTTGCTGAAATCAGTCACTTTCGATAATGGGGTTAAAATCATCTCCCAGAACCTTCACGTACCGTCCGGTAGTCGCCGTGCCATCAAGGAATGTGGCACCGATTATTCCGTGACTGGGCATTACACACCACACATTCATCCGTCCAAGGTGAAGAGACATTTCGATTGCGAAATGCGGATTCTCAGTCCCCGCGAACGCGCTCATCCAAATGAACGTGGCCTTCGTCGCTAAACCAAACCATACACGCGCCTACTAATTCCCATCACACCCCGCGGTCAGCCGTGCAGTTTGGACATCCTAACACAAACTATTTAGACGTTATGACGGTTTTATCTCACGTAGTTCAATAATTGCCACCCTGCATATAAATAAATGCGTTCGTTCATTTGATTGTTTGTTTGTAATCCTTCCAAATCTCCATTTTACCAAGCGAGGTGCCGCAGTGGCTAGCACACTGGACTCGCATTCGGGAGAACGACGGTCCAATCCCGCGTCCGGCCATCCTGATTTAGGTTTTCCGTGATTTCCCTAAATGGCTTCAGGCAAACGCCGAGGTGGGTCCTTTGAAAGGGTACGGCCGATTTCCTTCCCCAGCATTCCCTAATCTGACCGATGACATCGCTGTTTCGTCTCCGCCATATCACCCAACCAAGCAGTCTACATTTATTCACGGTTAACAGCCAAACAGTTGCACGATAAAGATTTATTGAAATTCTTGACCACGGTTTCGGTATATCTAAATATACCTCCAGCAGAAGCAAAAATACACTAACATCACATCCCGCAGTGAAGGTGCATAAAACAATCGTGCCAAAGGAGTCGTCAGCAGTTAAAATTAAAGTATCACCTCCATCTGTACAGCATAATTATGAGGAGATGGCTGATGCGAACACGGCATACTATCATGACTTATGAGATAGTGATGTTTATTTCCAAACATATTAGTTACATTAGTGACACAAAGCTTTTGATTTTTGTAGGGTTTGGGTGGGGGGGGGGGGGGGGCGGAGGGTTGAAAGAAGGGACGGAAAACTTAAGCTTGACCCCACCGGCAAAAATCCTTGTTCCGGCGCTGGCACCATATGCACCCTTTGAAACGTCCCCTTAGAAAAATTATACATGACTGTGCTTAAACTGACACACAATATTTTTAGCGCAATGCAGTCTGACTTTCAATAATCCCTACAAAAGAATGGCCCTGACTAAAGTAACCTAGACGTTTCACAAATCACTTACCTCACAAAAATCTTTGTTACTCAGACTACTGCAATACAGCGAGCACCACTACTGCCAGCTAACTAAAAGATTCAAACTACGGAAGGCACTAACTACTGATAGGTATAGTTAGCAAATGAAAGATTTTAATAGAGAACAAACAATGTATTTACCTTAATAGCCATAATATATATATCAGTTCATGACATCCATTCTTACAAATTTCAAAACTCCGCCATCTCTCTCCCCACATCCACCACTGCTGCCAGCTCACCTGCAACTGCGCAACGCTACGCACTGTTCACATCCAGCTGCCCAACTCTACAATGGCAGACAACAATGCAAACTACACACAGACTGCGCACAGCACAGCCAGTGATTTTTCTTACATAGCGCAATGTGGCGTTACCAATAAGAAAACCTAAACAGCCTACTTACATAGCCCCCACGCTCACCACAAAAAAATTTTACAAATTGTTTTGGGACGTGGCCAATACAGATTTGAAAAAGTTTTTCATAATCACAATAACCAAGAAATGAAATGCACTCACTTATCGATACAATGTTGGTCAAAAGCTAAAATTTTCTCACAGTCCATAAAGACAGTCCTGATCGTTCATCACAGTAAAATAGCAGTGTTTTTGCTCAATGTCTGAGCAGCAATAGTCATAATATGTATATCAGTTCATGACATCCATTCTTACAAATTTCAAAACTCCGCCATCTCTCTCCCCACATCCACCACTGTTGGCGGCTCACCTCCAACTGCGCAACACTACGCGCTGTTCACATCCAGCTGCCCAATTCTACAATGGCAGACAACAATGCAAACTAGCCACAGACTGCGCACAGTACAGCCAGTGATTTTTCATACAGAGCGCAATGTGGCGTTACCAATATGAGAACCTAAACAGCCTACTTACACCTTGCATGCAGTTCGTTTTTCCTGGGCACTATGGCATCTACCAGCAGGACAACGCAACGAATCACACAGCTTGTAGTGTACGAGCGTGGTTCGGAGAGCATCGGGATGAGTTCGCCGTACTGTCCTGGCCACCAAACTTACCGGATTTAAAATCCAATCGAGAATCTGTTGAACCACCTCGCTAGGGCTGTCCGCGCCATGGATCCTAAACCGACAATCCTAGCGCAGCCGGCCACGGCAGTGGAGTCAGCCTGGCTCTGTAACCCTGGCAGTACTTCCCAGGATCTCACTGACTCCATTTCTGCACCTCTCTCGGCGGTCTGCGCGGTAAAAGGCGGTTATTCAGGCTTTTGGCAGGTGGTCACATTAAAGTGAATCGAAAGCGTACGTAGGTCCTTTGGGGTGTCTAAATATTCGAGCACTTTCTTGTTGGTTTAAACATCGTATCGACACCTCGTTTTCTGAGTACTTTGCTGATGCGATCTGTGATGGATTTTAAAAATGAAAGGAAAGCTTTCACTTTAGTCGCACGTTTCTCACTAAAAACTCTGTAGAATCTTTAGGATGTAGCGTCCTATCTACCACCTTGTCAGAGTGACCGTTTCATCTGAATGTCGGTCTTCAATTATAGAGCTCTTCCTCTAAGTACCGCGTTCACAAATTCTTGTAGTCCGTTCTACTAATGCTTTGGTCACTCCTCTTTTCTGCTTTGAAAGGTGATTTTAATTTTTGTGTAGGTATTTATCCTTGTAAGTGAGCACCGTGTTTTCTAATTGCCTGTACATCCAAAAATGAAATTACCGCCTTTCTCTCCTTCCATAACTAACTTTGTGTTGGAGTTAATACTGTTCAGAAAATTCAGAAATTCAGACAGTTTTTTTCTTCATGACGCCATATAACGAAAGTATCATCTACGTACCGAAGCGAATAGGACCGTTACGTGGTTACGTGTAAACAGTTCGGGTTGCTGAGCTTGTTTTGAGTCTGTAACACCCTTTGAGTAGGTGAAGCCTCAGATAAAGTCTCCAGCAATGTAAGTCGAAACGTTAAGCAGACAACTATGCCTTGGTCCACGACCTGGCAATATCGCAAATACCGGTCGTGAAAGCCTCCATTGTGATGTTATTATCTCTTCACTGTTTAGGTCTGCTAGGGCAGCCACATTTTTTGTTGTATTTTGAAAAACGTCTGCATAGTGTACTTTGACGGCAGAATGTTGCTGGCCAATGAGATTGGCAAAGCGGTTGTCATTCGAATTCACAAGGGTGATGTGGACGAGGAGAAACACACTTCTTTTTCCTGGTTCCCTGTTTCTGACGCTGGACATTCGTGCTTGCCCGTGCTGCTTTTTCCACGTGGTCAGCAACTGCGGGAGCTATCTTGCTCCATGTGTCAAATTCATACGCAGCGTCTTGTGCATTGCTAAGATGGGCTTTTCTACTTTGCAATACACAGAGTTGATGGTGAGAGTTTTGCCTGCTAGTGCTGCACTTGCGTAATACTATGTTACCATCTATTATCTTTGCAAATGTGTCTTCAGTGTATGTAGATTATATCTCTTTATTTTGGTCGAGGCTTTGTGTATGGTACAAGTATCGGTTTTTCGTAAACTCGTCCACGGATAGAGGTCGCGTTTCACGCTACTTCTCCACTCACTTAATAATATTGCAGTGAAGACGTAATAGCATCCAATCAGTAGCGAAATGGAAGATTTATTTAAATCCGTTGACCATGTTTCAATGTTTGGAAAGACGTTTTCTTCAGAAGGAGATTAGTGACAACATAAAAAGATCAACAGCGGTAAGTATGTGTATACATTTCACATACATAATATTAAAAACATGCGCAACATAGTGGACCTCATTGAGTAATACCTCACCAACGAACAGCTCAGGCCGCCCGCGGTGGCCGAGCGGTTCTAAGCGCTCCAACTCTTGAGCTCCGTGCGAGAGAGGGCACTAGTAACATGCATGAGGAGTTGTATCGAATGAACGTTATTATGCTAAACATGTTTAAAACATCAAAATTAAATTTATAACATTAAAAACTCGATCATATTTAGTTACGGAAGTGTGTAAAATTAACGAAATGGCAATAAACAGTAAGTTACCATCAAGAAAAGATTATTGTAGTAAACACAGATTACGTAATCAGTGAGATAGTGTAATACCGTACAACACAATAAGACCGTCTTCTGAAGAAGCAGCGTTTATAGTCGAAAAGGGGATTAAATAAACACTCCTTTTTTCAACTTATTGGCTGCTTATTATTTCCTTACGAAGGTTTCAACGTACGGTTGCTGCTGCAACCACGTACAAAATGTTAAAATATTGCAGTGCTTTGAGAATAGATGCGGTTTCTTTTTTTTCTTTCAGAATACGCGATATTGCATTACCAGTCGATTCGGTGGAGCACGTTTTCATTTCTTATTTGTGAATTTTATTAGTTATTTCTTGAATAAATAATGTGAATTATTTCACGTATACCTTTTATCATTTTCCCTCTCATAAATATTTATAAACTTTGTAACATTTATGTTCGATTTGTATGAACTTATTTATCCTTCACCTACATTTAGAGCTGATGCTACCACAAGTCTCTGAAAATAATTTGTCTTCCTCGGAATTAATATGAGAAACTGCTTTCAGCAGGTAGAATACCTTCCTTCTTTGCACGCAACTTTGGGCCAGTATAAGCTAAGTTTGAGCTGCAAGGAATCTCGAGACAAGTGCTGCAGTCCTAAGCATATCGACAGATCTTTTGAGATTCATGATTCTTACTAAAAGGTGCAGGTAGTACAAGGAGCAGTCTACTGCTGCGCTGGACGCTCTCACACTTATAGGTTCTGTTAGAATGATTCAATAATTTTGGTTATAACTTTGTTTCACTTTAACATGTGTTAAAGGCTCCTTTCACATATTCTGTTGCGCGCTTTGAAAGCAAACTTACTACTAATATTTCCTTTACAGAGATCCGACCGCGTTGTTATATATTCAGAGGTCAATATTTATATTGTAAAAAAGGGGAACATTATCAGGTCTTTTTACGGGAGATTGTGGTATCTAGGAACACTTTTCCAATTGGTTCTGAGCACTATGGGACTTAATATCTGAGGTCATCAGTCCCCTAGAACTTAGAAGTACTTAAACCTAACTATCCTAAGGACATCACACTCGTCCATGCCCGAGGCAGGATTCGAACCGGCGATCGTAGCGGTCGCGCGATTCCAGACTGAAGCGCCTAGAACCGCTCGGCCACACCGGCCGGCTCACACTTTTCAAACTTTCGCCTATAGCCAGCGCTGTAAGTTTATTTTCTTATTCCATTTCGAAATGACGGCGTTCTATTTATATACGCTGCAGTCTTTTTTTACAAGTAAAATTATTCTGGAAAACTTTCCCAAATGTGAAAAACTGTTCCGAGATACAGCGTAGGCATGTACCTAGAAACAAATATTCTATACGAATTTATAAGGCGTTGAAATCGAGAAAACCTTGTCAATTTGTGTTATATAAACTATTTATTACATTATTACACTGATACACACCAATGAACAATATGTGAGATCAAATTAAGAAGACATACTTTCGAAAACTAGTTACCAGTTAAAAACATTTTATAATGGAAGCTACTAGAAACTACAAGTAACACACATTTTCGAAACAGGGAAAATTGATAAGACTTTTAAAGAAACTTCATCTGAAACTACTACGTTTTCCCTGGTACAAGACGTTCTTTCATTTCAAAGTACAAGACGCTGTACGACTGACGAAGTACGGCTTAACTGTCCACACGTTATGCACATGCGATGGCTATTCATTTATCAAGGTCCGATCGGTCGCGAAATGGAAAACACAGTGAAAATGTGTTTATTTGCAAACAGTTAGCTACACCTTCCAACTAATTGTGTGCATAGTCACCGCTCAGACTTAGACATTTGTCGTAGCGTTGTACCAGTTTTCCATTACCCTCGTCATCGAAGGAAGACGCCCGTGCTTTTGGCCAATTCTCTAAGCTGGTCTGCAGTTCGTTGTCTGTACCAGAATGTTGTCTTCATAGCAGAGATTCATGTCAGCAGAGATGACTCTCAGGGGGAACCAAGTCCGGTCTCTGTGGTGGGTGGCCAAACACTTCCCATCGAAAATCGCTGCAGGGGCGTGTTATTGCCCCTGGTTTGTGGGGCCAAGTATATTCACGAAGAAGGAAACGTGTAGCAGTTTTACGTTACGTGGGCTGCAGGAAATTAGGGGAAATCTCGCACAGGTACTCAAACTAGACGAGAGACATTATTTTCTAGGCATGTTTACCTACTCCGTGTATGCTCAGAACTGAAACGAGGAATGTGACGTAGTCGATGATCGTACAACAGACACTGCCCAACGCATCTGTGCAAAGCTTCATCGGATTTTCGCTGTTGTTTCCATTTCACGATCGACTGGACCTTGATAAACGAATAGCCTTGTACTTCTAAAGACACACAGAATTTTACTCCCCATAATACTCTCAAACTGAAGAATTAACGATATCTTCCTAATAGAAGACGTAATACAGCGTTTTTCAGGAAGACGGTAATATTAGAAACATTGCACGTGGTGGCATGGAAGTACATGTTGTTTGAATGGATGTGGCCTAGAGTCCCAGAAAATCGCCGTTGGATGTCAGTCAATACGTCTTCTCAATTTACAGTCGGTTTGAAATAAGATGGCGTCCGCTCAAAAGAAGCCGTTTTGTGTGCTACAGTTTGAAAAGAGTGAGTCAGTAATTTCATTCCAGCTTGATTTTCGTCGGCGTTTTGGCATTGATCTTGCTGCGACCATCATGGCATTATTGAGCACGATAGAGATTCACCTTAAGTGAATATTTTTTGTGCCATTTTTCGCGAAAAAGTGAACGGTCCCTAGTTTTTTTTTTTTTTTTTTTTTTTTTTTTTTTTTTTTTTTTTTTTTTAAGGAAAACGCAGTGACTGAACTGAAATATCTTCAGATGCAACAGAATTGGCTTTTTCCACAACTTCAGAAGGACTTCGATGACTTCATTTTTCAACGGGCTGGAGACCCACCTCACTAGCACAACAGCGTACGTCAGTTTCTCAATGACACTCTGCCTCGGTGATGGATCGGGCGCACGTAACCCCACGACACTGCACTGCATCCTTAGTTTCCAAGATCGCCAGACATGATCCTACGTTGTTTTTTGTGAGGATGTTGTTGTTGTTGTGGTCTTCAGTCCTGAGACTGGTTTGATGCAGCTCTCCATGCTACTCTATCCTGTGCAAGCTTCTTCATCTCCCAGTACTTACTGCAACCTACATCCTTCTGAATCTGCTTTGTGTATTCATCTCTTGGTCTCCCTCTACGATTTTTATCCTCCACGCTGCCCTCCAATGCTAAAGTTGTGATCCCTTGATGCCTCAGAACATGTCCAACCAACCGGTCTCTTCTTTTTGTCAAGTTGTGCCACAAACTCCTCTTCTGCCCAACTCTGTTCAATACCTCCTCATTAGTTATGTGATCTACCCATCTAATCTTCAGCATTCTTCTGTAACACCACATTTCGAAAGCTTCTATTCTCTTCTTGTCCAAACTACACTCCTGGAAATGGAAAAAAGAACACATTGACACCGGTGTGTCAGACCCACCATACTTGCTCCGGACACTGCGAGAGGGCTGTACAAGCAATGATCACACGCACGGCACAGCGGACGCACCAGGAACCGCGGTGTTGGCCGTCGAATGGCGCTAGCTGCGCAGCATTTGTGCTCTGCCGCCGTCAGTGTCAGCCAGTTTGCCGTGGCATACGGAGCTCCATCGCAGTCTTTAACACTGGTAGCATGCCGCGACAGCGTGGACGTGAACCGTATGTGCAGTTGACGGACTTTGAGCGAGGGCGTATAGTGGGCATGCGGGAGGCCGGGTGGAGGTACCGCCGAATTGCTCAACACGTGGGGCGTGAGGTCTCCACAGTACATCGATGTTGTCGCCAGTGGTCGGCGGAAGATGCACGTGCCCGTCGACCTGGGACCGGACCGCAGCGACGCACGGATACACGCCAAGACCGTAGGATCGTACGCAGTGCCGTAGGGGACCGCACCGCCACTTCCCGGCAAATTAGGGACACTGTTGCTCCTGGGGTATCGGCGAGGACCATTCGCAACCGTCTCCATGAAGCTGGGCTACGGTCCCGCACACCGTTAGGCCGTCTTCCGCTCACGCCCCAACATCGTGCAGCCCGCCTCCAGTGGTGTCGAGACAGGCGTGAATGGAGCGACGAATGGAGACGTGTCGTCTTCAGCGATGAGAGTCGCTTCTGCCTTGGTGCCAATGATGGTCGTAGGCGTGTTTGGCGCCGTGCAGGTGAGCGCCACAATCAGGACTGCATACGGCCGAGGCACACAGGGCCAACACCCGGCATCATGGTGTGGGGAGCGATCTCCTACACTGGCCGTACACCTCTGGTGATCGTCGAGGGGACACTGAATAGTGCACGGTACATCCAAACCGTCATCGAACCCATCGTTCTACCATTCCTAGACCGGCAAGGGAACTTGCTGTTCCAACAGGACAATGCACGTCCGCATGTATCCCGTGCCACCCAACGTGCTCTAGAAGGTGTAAGTCAACTACCCTGGCCAGCAAGATCTCCGGATCTGTCCCCCATTGAGCATGTTTGGGACTGGATGAAGCGTCGTCTCGCTCGGTCTGCACCTCCAGCACGAACGCTGGTCCAACTGAGGCGCCAGGTGGAAATGGCATGGCAAGCCGTTCCACAGGACTACATCCAGCATCTCTACGATCGTCTCCATGGGAGAATAGCAGCCTGCATTGCTGCGAAAGGTGGATATACACTGTACTAGTGCCGACATTGTGCATGCTCTGTTGCCTGTGTCTATGTGCCTGTGGTTCTGTCAGTGTGATCATGTGATGTATCTGACCCCAGGAATGTGTCAATAAAGTTACCCCTTCCTGGGACAATGAATTCACGGTGTTCTTATTTCAATTTCCAGGAGTGTAGTTATCGTCCATGTTTCACTTCCATACATGGCTACGCTCCATACAAATACTTTCAGAAACGACTTCCTGACACTTAAATCTATACTCGATGTTAACAAATTTCTCTTCTTCAGAAACGATTTTCTTGCCATTGCCAGTCTACATTTTATATCCTCTCTACTTCGACCATCATCAGTTATTTTACTCCCTAAATAGCAAAACTCCTTTACTACTTTAAGTGTCTCATTTCCTAATCTAATTCCGCCAGCATCACCCGATTTAATTTGACTGCATTCCATTATCCTCGTTTTGCTTTTGTTGATGTTCATCTTATATCCTCCTTTCAATTCACTGTCCATTCCGTTCAACTTTGTGAGGATATATGAAGGAAAGTGTGTTCGTCTCCCCTTTACCTTCGTCTCTCCTTTATCTCGTCACAAAGAAGATTTGAAAACTAGAATAACAGCGGTCACAACTTCTGTAAAAGCAGATACACTGTGTACAGTTTGTGACGAATTTAGCTATCGTCTAGATGTTGGTCGTGCTGTTGCTGGTGGATACGTTTCATCAATAAATTCGGAGATCTGAAATCAAGTCATTCTTTTTTAAACACCGTGTATTTACAAAAGCTGCAGAAAACACAACCTCATGTCTCACAACAGCGGAAAGGCGAAAGGGCCGAAAACTGGTTGTGGTAGTTTCTAGTAAGCAGTCAGCCACTGGCCTGATGTTCCGACTAAAACACGTCATGCTTTCCGAAGTGCGCTATACTCCAGTTACAACACTCTCCACTACACGATATTACTTTTGTACTGAGATTAATGACAACAGATAGTAGGCGAGCTGCAGGGACCGGGTTGGTCTCTCACTACCCTTTGAACAGTCTGTCCACGTACCTGGATAGGCTTCAGGTTGTCTTCCCCTTCACTCTGCGTTGGTAGGTACTGGTTTAACCGACAAAAGCAGCGTTGAGGCCAGTTCGACTAAATACCTACCACGCAAAGGCCACATAGCTCCAGTCAATGGGTGGTAGATGAAAGTTTGTTAAACTATTGAGTGTTCGGGATTCTTACACTACTCGTTTGAAAAATTGTCTAAAATTGCCTTTAAGTTGGTTTACAGTCCTTAAAACACAGAAAATGGCCATCAAGTCAGTATTTAATACCCGACATCAACTATGCAACGTTACTCACTATCTCGGTTACAAGTTCACGCCAGAATGCAACCAGAAGATATTTAGCCCAACCCGATATTTTCAACGTCCGAATCAGTCACTGAGGACTTGCGAGTTTACAGATTCAGTCGTTCAGTAGGCCTCTTGCAAAGAAGTGCTAGCCGTAA